>NW_010389118.1:48368-54311 GCF_000710305.1 Buceros rhinoceros silvestris
GCCCTCGAAGCCCCCGATGGCTCCTCCTCTCTGTTTCCAAGGCCAAGCCTTTCTTTTAGCGTTTGTGGCTGGATCCCAGCGGTGCACAGCCTCTCCTGCCTGCTCGCACATCGGTGTGAGAGGGAGGCATGCAGGCAATGTCCTCCGGGTCCCTGACAGCCTTCCCTGGGCAGAGATGGGGCAAAATACTCCACAGCAATAGCACTGCTGTGAACCAAGCTGACACTGGCAACTTGAACATCATGGTAAAGCAGTCAGCCTTTAGAAGGAAAATGCATTAGAAGAACTTTTCTAAGTCATTTGACCTTGTTCTTCTCCCTTGGAGACTTCAGTTCTAAAGGTATCAGCGTCTGAGCTGACTGGGGGGCGTGGGGAGAGGGGAAAAGCCCTGCACTGATTGAAGAATGAATTGTTGTCCTTGCTTCAGGTAAAAAGCAAGTGAAGCAGGAAATTGCTCCATGTTTTCTTTGAGAGGAAAGCAGCTCTCATGTGGTTCTGTCCTAAGACAGGCAAAGATACAGTTCAGTTTCATTAACTCTCTTTGATTGACAAAACAGCAGCAGAAAATACATTTGGCATTTTTTGCAGGTCTAAAAAAAAATTTCTGAGCATCATCAATTGAGAAAGATATTACATATTTTTGGTGTGTCTCAGGAAGACACTCCTTAAACAAAAAAACCACATTAACTAGCTCTTCTACTTCATCAGCATTTCAGCATGACACTTACTTTGCAGTTCAGCACAGAAAATTATTGGCATAAAATACTTTGTTCCACATCCTTGGCAGTTAGCACCTATGGAAGACTGAGCCTCACATGCACGCCTGTGCCCTGCCCTTCACGGCTCCACTTTATACATAAGAATTTGTCACTAACCTGATTGTTTTGGGATGTTTTCCGTGATGACAGCCACGATCCAGCCCGCAACCTTCCAAGCTCAAGATGCACTAGGCCTTGGGCACACTTGGAAAAAAAAAAAAACAAACCACAATGCACAGCATTCAAGTAGACATATTTCACACTCTCCTGGAGAGAATTATGTTTATATTCAGCACCACAACTCCGTGAAGAAAACCACATGGAATGCTCAAAACATTAACATTTGTATTTAGACAATACAAAAAGCGCCTGTCCCTGGATTTAGGTTTATCCTGGAGGTTTATCCTGCTTGCTGAGCGAAGTCAGTAAGAATCTTCCTACTGGCCAAATTAGTCAATAAAAACAAACCAAAAAGCCCTCAACTCTTTGACAGACATTTGCCACAATACTCATGGAAAACACTTCAGTAGAAAAATGCTGCAGAAAAGGGTGAATTTAACCCACATTCAGATCACCGACTTCCAATTCTTAAATAGGTGAACTTCTGGCCAGGGACCAACCCTGAATGGAAAAAGCAAGGGAATAATTAGCCTTCCCCTTCAAGAATGAAAGGGATCATATGCAGAAACACTGGTGGGAGTGGCAGGGAAAAACTCCCTTGCCTCCTGATGGAATAGAAATGGGTCTGCAGCATCGCTCCCACCCGTCCTCTCACCTGTGGTACAGGCTGTTGGGCCCAGGAGCCGTACGGAGGAGCTAACATCAGGCCACCCCTGCTCTCTCCTCTAACTCAAACAGCCACATGCTTTTTACAATGGAAAAAAGCAAATTCTCCCAGACGGGGCAACTTCATAGTATAAAATCACTCCTGTACGATGGAAAGCTGTGCAGAAATAGATTTAAGCTGCCATTTTATAGCGGCAGGTTAGTGCAGCAAAGCCAAAGGCATTTTAGTTCAGTTCTGATTTGTACGCCTCTCAGGTTTCCAAGTTTTTTTCTAGGGTATGAAACACACAGTTGTATGTTCAGATAAATGCCTAAACAGACCTCCATGTGTCTTTGTTTTCCCACTTCATTCCATCCCACTTTTAAATATACATGGGTTTAAATATACAAGTGATTTTAAATGAACCTCCCAAAGTTATTTCAGCTGAAATTCCTGTCTCGGTAGTCAGTCTGAGCTGCCCTGTGTATGTGTAAATAGCACTTCAGGATAATTACTTTGCACAGTGTCAGTAACTGCAATTCAGTATCTTACGATGCATTAGGTACTCACCTTAAGTATAGTGGCAACAGTCTCTTGTGAGGCGTTTCTCATATCCTCTCCATTTACAGACAAAATCTGATCTCCTTGAATTAATCTTCCATCTAGGTCTGCAGCTCCTCCTTTAACAATGTCAGAGATAAACACTCCACTTCCATTTCTAACAATGCAAGAAGCATATGGCTAATTACACAATCCAATATTCTCTGGGAGACCAATTTAGATTACTTGCATTTAAGAGACATTAAAAGAAACCTGTGAGCAGAGGAAGAACCAGTTTACACCCCATTCAACTGTGAGTGCAAAAAAATCTAAGAGTTTTAAAACCGAGGCATGTTTTGCTATATTTAATGCTGCCTTTCCTCTTGAACTGTTAGTTCTGTGTGATCCACAAAGATTCATGAAAAATACCACTTGTATGAATAAAAAGCCAAGGGTTGGTATAAGATGGAGTTAAACTATCTCCTGATGTGCCTGATATGAATTATGCAGCCTCAGGGATTTTTTTCTGTATTCCCCCTCAAGGTTCAGCTCGGTTTCTTTTCCAGAAGCCTGGAGGCCCCCAGCAGAAGAGCAGAACAAAGTCTGAAGGAAAGACTTTTATAGTTTGCACATGAGCTATGCAGCAGAGAATCCAGCTCTGCGGCTGTCCACCTGCGAGGCTTGCCCGAGCAGCAGGCCACGCAGAGCAGGGGAATGGGTTCACTCATCAGCCCCAGCCTGCTTGCCGGGGAGTCCCCTCCCTGAGGCCACAGACCTGTCCTGGCCCCAGCTCCCAGGGCTCACTACGGTGTGAGCTGGTGCCAAGATCTGGCGTTTTGTAGCCTTCACCCTGAAGGACATAACACTTCACGACTTGAATTATAGGTGAATACTGTTTGAACCTCTAAGGTGGAAATCCCCCCAAGCGAAGTGCTTAGCAATAGTGCAGGAAGTTTTGCACAGAAGCAAATGCGGGAAGGCTGGAGACTGTGATTACCATCTGCAGGGTAATTTACATAAGCTAAATTAATTACCCAACCCACAATCTGCTCACAACACCTGGGTTAAACATCGCCATTCTTGTAAAAAACTGCTGCGGAAACTTGACTGACCATACGTAGCCAGGATAATGACATGATGATTTCTAATTGAGAAAATAAATTTTGGGGGGCAATGCAGAAGAGCAACCATATGACGCACCAACGCTGAACGGGTGCTCACTGTAAATCTTGTCTAGCTGTGAAAGATTAAACCTATCAGTGCCCTGGTTCAAATGATCTAATAGCAATGGTTTAGAAACACATCAGGAAAAAGTCAGGTTTTATTAAGCAGCTGTTACCTACCACCGTGTCTCCGATTCTACTCTGCACTCACAGAACTGCTCTCTGTAGTGCTGTGCAGTCACTGATATCGTTCAGGATTTGGGTCGAACTCAGCCTCTTATCTTCCGCTGACAATGGTCCCTTTGAACCCCAGCAGGAGCTAGATCTAACTCACAAACCCATTTCCAAAGGCATATCCTGGTGTTTGGAAATAGGAAGGTTCCTCTCCCCCTTTCCAGATCAGAAAACCCATGGTTAGGGCTTCCAAGCCCAAAGTCACTGAGCTAGCACAACAGGGAGCTCCTGGTTCTCCATGTGCCTGCTTGGCCACTCTCATCATTGTTCTGACAGGGGAGGCAGGACCACAGTCCATAACATCCTTGAAGATGTTTAGATACAAAATGTTTAGCACTTCATATGGCAAGAAGCAAAATATTTCTCACTTGAAGTGCAGTCTGATCAGAGAGACACTCTTACCGTTTTCCAGCTATGCTGAGCCCTAGTCCTCGGCCCGTTTTCTTTTGTATGTCTACATAGAAAATCTCCAAGTTTTCTTCATCTTTGTAATGTGCTTCATCTCTGTAAACCACCAACTGCACCTTCTGGGGCGTCTGTCTCAGTGCAGTGATAGCTTCTTCATGGCTGGCATTTCGCAGATCGATCCCATTCACCTGAAATAATCAGTGTTTTCTTTCCACGTGACATGTACAAACGATCTTTTCAGCACACCCTACCCCTGTGTGACAGGACAGATTTGTCAAATTGACACCCCTTGGCACTCTAATTTAGCGCTCCCGTTTCCAGAGGGCTGAGCTCCTGGAGCTCCTCCTGAGAGAGAGTTCAGTGCTTTATGCCTCTGCTTGGAGTGAATCACAGTAATCAAAACGTTTTGGCTCCTGAGTTTTGTGGGTGTTTTTCCCTTCTTTTTAAAAGCTGGAACCTCCAACAGTGCCGCTTTGTTACAACTGGACAAAGTGGGATGTGTTCCTTTGAGCTTCCTATCTCTCTTCCTGCTCAGATTCCTTCTCCCCCGGCTTCGCAATGAGCCGAAGAGAGAAGGAATCGGAAAATTAGCAAAAGGCAATGGCGAAGCCCAGGCAGGACAGATTAAATGGTTATTTTGTTTTGTTCCAATAGATGGCACACCAGACCACTCCTAGAGCACTCGATTACATTTCTCTTATGACAACCTGAAAATGTTTTAGCATTTCAGTAAGATCAGATAGAACAAGAAGTTCTGACTGAATGCTCAAGTATTAAATACAAGTATTGCAACTTGCTATTTAATCTCCTAATTTTGACAAGCCTCATCCACAAATGCCCTTGAAGGTGCTTGCCAGCATTCTGTGACAAAATAATCTTTATTTCTTAATACCAAAAATATCAGTGCTTAAACATTTCTGAAGTCTCTTTAGGAAGTAGCATGAACTGCAAGAGAACAACAATACAATGTTAATCCATTTAAATAACACAATAGGTTTTAAGGCAATGAAAATATTTCTCAGTATTTCTAGATAGGCAAAGTTATAATCACACTTGATTTTACATTAAGATAATTAAGCCTAATCTATAGTAATTATATTCCTTTGTACTAATTCTGCTCACATTTATTTATATGCTGCATCAGTATTCTTTTCTCTACACAGGCATCTACGTGCGCTTTATCATACTAATCTGAAACTAATTCAGTCATCTTTTTGATTCATTAGTACGGCTTTTAAAAGCTGAAATAATAGCAATATTATGGCACACGAACATTAGCACTTTCCTGTTTGGCCAGAGAAGAATTAATTAACCTTCCCCATTTTTATCCCCTAATTATTGTGCTCTGTTGATACACAGTTATTTATAAAATGAAAACAACATTCAGCCTTAACACTAAAAAAACCATTTTCAGTGCAAGAGCTGTAAAGACAACTCCCCAAGTACCCCTCGCTATTTTTCTAACCCTACACACCAAAGCCTTAATGGCCATGCTGGGAATTTGTCCTGATCTGACAGCGAGAGGCTGCAAACAGCTGCGCTGAACCCCTGCCTGACGCAAGTTTCATTTGCAGACCAACACTTCTTTCTTAACCCTTTCCCTCCTCCGCTTCCAGGCTCGTCTGCGGGAAAACCACTACATTTATGCACAGAAAGAACTCTGGGTGTTCCCCGGTTTTATGACCAGAGCAGTCGGTGGTCACCCGGCAGTTGCTGCACATGGGCGCTGCAAGCTGCTCGGCAGAGATGCTTGCAGTGGCGCTCGGCCGCCCTCGCCGTCTCGCCCCACGTATGCCCAGCTCAGCACTTTGTTTCCAGCAGCACAGAGATGCTGGAGCGGTGGTGGGAGCGCAGGCCTCCGAATGAAAGATTAACCAGATGAATAATGCCGAGCTATTGGATGTGACAGCGGAACTGTGTAATTCGAGAACTGCCTTGCTCAATTAAATTTAATATAGTCTCAATTTGTACCTTCAGTTTGTATGAATACATAAGGAAATACAAATTTGTCAGGATGTTCGTAGTGACAGAAAAGCAGCTTCAAGAGCAGATCCTACGCAATGATCTCCTTTCC
>NW_010389118.1:54419-58698 GCF_000710305.1 Buceros rhinoceros silvestris
TCCCTACAAGAAATCCGTGCTGGGTTGAACGCAAGCATGCAGGACTAAGCTATGAGCAAGTACATACATGGGGAGACTCATTTACCTCCAGAATTTGATCGCCGGCCCAGAGCCTGCCATCTCGGGCTGCTGCCCCTTCTTCGTAAACTTCATGGATCACTATGGCATCCTGCGGGAAGAAGGGGGTGGCGTGAATCCTCCCTCCCAAACATCCCGCAAAACAGCATCCACGACCCACCTGACACGGCCCACCGCTCCGCAGTGGAAAGGCACAGCACTCCGTGTCGGGATAACCAGGACTGTAACACAGATATTTATATATTTTTTTTTAATATTTTGGGATCTGAAAATTACTGCCACCACCTAGTCAAAAGGTAACAAGGATTTTGTTCACCACTTCAGGGTAGTCTTGTCTAGAGCCTCTTAGGCTTCCATCACTTCTCTACATTGGCGCAGCAGTGGGTGAACTCAGTGTGAACTGCCGTATTAATATCGTCTACTTTTTATGATATTATTTAAAACCAGATTCTTTGGAGCTATGAATATTTTTAGGGACTTGGCATAGATTGCAGCTTTAAGCAAGAACTGAATGCCTTGTGGTAAATAGCGCTGGTTAAATCTGTAAGAAATGAAATCCAGAAGAAACGAACAATGGCAAATGTTAGTTTATTACTGAGGTTGGAAAATGTAGGCAGTGGCAGATGTAGCTTCAGGGAAGGTTTCAGTGATTTAATCTTATTGCCAGCAATAGATGTCCCCAAAGAAAAAGCATTACAAAGAACATACTGTTCTCTTGCTGGTGCTTTCCCTTTGCATTGTTCTGGTTTGTTTAGTTTTGGGTTGTTTTTTTTTTTTGCTTGAAACAAATAGGTGAACATCCTGCTACAGCGCTTTAGCTGCTGTCCTGACAGCTAGCAGGATGGACGCTTCACTGTGCTGAGGGTGTTCCTCTCTCCAACGTCACCAGCAAACACCCAACCTTCCCTGCGGACCCTAAAATGGCCCTGGAGACACACGTGGGGATTTTCAGTGATATACGTAGCTATTGGGTAACCCGTTCTCAGACAAATATCCCCTCCAAAACTGCTATGGCTGTGAAGTTCCCTCACTGGTTTGACATACAACTCAAAGAGGAGACTTTCCGCAGTGCTTGCAACAAAAGGCAGCAAGGTTAGCAGCGTGCGAGCCCCGCTGTGCACTGCCTTCCTGGAGCAGGAAATCGCTGCTGGGGTAGAACAAAGTACCTTCGTGTTTTGAAAACGCTGTTAGATGCTACATCTCTCATCACCAAGTTAACTCCCCCTGCCGTGTTGCCTCGCAATCCTTTCCCAGCACACATGGTGCATGTTGAACAGAAAGAAAACTCACATGCCCTTAAGCTAACACTCTGATCAAGACAACATTGAGAGCATTATTCTTTTTCATTCCCACTACACCTTATTTAATGATGTGGACTTGTATCTACGCCGCTCCGCTGCTGCTGGAGCACAGCACCACTGTCACAAGCTTCCTCTTTGATACATACACACCAGTCACTAAAAAAGCCTGAAGGATTTAATCACAAATGGATTACAGCCGATACAAGAGTCCCAGATGGGGGGAAGAAAGATTTCAATCTGCATAAATGACAGCAAAATACTATGAGCTGTGTATCAAGGTAATTAAGAAAATCAAAAGAATGGTTTGATTAAAAAAAAAAAATATGTATACACCCCACTGGCAACTGCAGGGTTTTCTTGAAATAACTGGAGCAGCTATTACCAGTGGAACTGAGTAACACGTGCGTGTCCATCTCAGCAGCGCTGCCAAAAACCTCTGCTATGTGTCTTAGATCTTCCCTCCGTTGTGGGGCTTTGGTTGTGGTTTTTTGGTTGTTTGGTTTTGGGGTTGGGTTTTTTTGGGTTACCTTTGTTTTAAAAATGATCATGTAACTCTTAAGTCAACACAAGAGACTTTTGCCTGGGGGAAAGCCAGGAGGGTGACAGTGGTGTGTATTTTTTCACCTGAGGCTGATCACCGGTAGCTTTGAGGAAAAGCTGAGTCTGTAGTTTAGAACTTCCATAGCACACTTCAATTTTAGGTTTTTTTAACACTTTACAAAGGGAGACATTCAGAAGTGGCCAAGGAGGTAACACAAAATATCAACCAGCCTCTTAAGACAGCATCATTCAACTAAGACACACTGGGGCAGTGGATGAGCATGAGGGTTGGTTGAAAAATGGCAACGGAACCATGTAACAGCAGACTGGGCACGTACAAGATGGTCAAACCAAACACTTTCAGACTGTATTTCCTGCTATTTCCTAACCTCTGAGCAAGGAGCTTTCAATCACATTTCTTTAAGTTTGTTTTTCATCCACAGTTGCTTTAAAAGTGGTCAAAACCTGGAGTTACCAGCTTTCCCCAGTAGTGCATTATTAAACGTTAGACTGCACATACCTAAAGCTCAGATTCAGGAACCACCAAATGTTATCAGTTTGAACAATCTGCATCATCTATTTGAAAAGGCAACAATTCAGTATTACACCGCGGTTCCTGCATGTGTTAAAAGCCAGACCTAGAACTAAAAATAACATGGCACGAAAAGGTACATTCCTGTTTGGTCTGTGCCTACCCCGAAGGAGGAAACAGCTCGCTGACCTGCCAAAGCACAGTTTTTCTTAAGTAGGGTTTTTTTTAAGGTAGTGTGGTTGAATCTGGCTTATAAAATCAATTAAAACCAGAATGAAACAACACATCCACAATGTCCTGTCAAGATTTTTAAATAGTCCATAAGCATAAATATGAGTCTTAGCTTCCTTAGCTTATAAACTACGCTAAACAGACAGCTTTCCTCTGAGACTTCTGGGATCAGCTCAATGTACATTTAACCCAGAAGCTATTTTTTCCCCTTGGATCTAGTGGGATCTGGGTCAGACTTGATCATCCATGACAAATCACCAAAACTTAGCTACTGACGTTATTGAACATTTTTAATAATACCAGTATTTTAAAGAAGTTTACACAGTGATGACATACAACACACCCCAACCACCCAGACAAACTCTAAACTGCAATGCCTGCATCGATGTACTCTGGGTCTAAGATGTAACACCCCTCCCAATGCCTCGGAAAAAAGAAAAATTAGGATCTATCATGACTAGAACAATACAAAGCATTTATTGAAAGGATAGGTTTTGGCTAGGAACGTCTGCAGCTTCTGCTCACTATCCAAAATCCAGCTGTGCGCTTGATATCTCTACAAGTTCAAAATCAATCAACAGAGAGAGAGGAGGGAAAGTGGTGTCAATGTGCAACTGGAGGTTGTGAATTCATGGTGGCTCTGGACAGATTTTCACTCCCATCTATCCCCATCTCCTTTCACTACCAGTTTCACACAGAGTATGGCACGATACAGCTTGGCAAAGTTGCAAAAACTGTTCGTGTAGAGGAGGGAAATAAAAACACTCTTCTATCAAGAACACGGTTGTTTAAAGAAAGATATCCAGCTGCTGAAAGCACATACTTCATAAGGTTTACAAATCTGTTCAACAAACTGAAGCTTTAATCTTTGTATATTTTGACAAACAATAGTCTGGGACCATTATACAAATGGGAAATTAATGCAAAGTTGAACATTTCTTGTATGGGCCGGAAGGATGCAGAATACAAGCCAGGGCATATAAAAAGCGTTTCCCTATGCTAAACAAAGTCCACACTCGCAGGTGTAAACTTAGACTATCTGACTGTGAAAACACTGACAGATAAAGTAGAAGGGAATTTGTCTGCTGCTGCTGAGGTTGCCGTCCTGGGCTGAATAAAGCTTATATTGAAGGCTGTTAAGGGTCTGCAGTACAAAGAAATAAAACTGATATTATCTACACTGGCTAAAAAAAAAAAAATCATCTGCAAGCTAGAATAGTTTCCAAACACGGCAAGAGCGTGCCTGGTTTGTATATGATATGCACCAAGTCTGTTAACAAGTGGAAATTCCAGACCTGCCACAGAGTGTATTAGTCGGTGTTTTGTAAGGTCCAGATTTGCGCTGGGGGACAGCTACGCCTCTCGCTTTACCAGCGGGGCATTACCACAATCGCATGGTGGTCTTGAGCAAAGGGAAGGCACACAAGTAGAAGCTTGCAACTTGCAGGATGTGCACAGTGTGACTGACATTGCATTGCCTTCTGTCTGAGGGAGGGGAATAGCCCTGAACTCTCGGGGACTTGGATCTCAACTCCTCTCACCAAGGCATGGATATTTTTTCTGCTTGATTTACACCAACTTCAGAGACCTGGTAGGG
>NW_010389118.1:58805-68554 GCF_000710305.1 Buceros rhinoceros silvestris
AATATCACCCTCGCCCATCAGCAGAGAGCACAAATAGGAAAGCTGACATTAAGCATTAAATTCAGTAAGAGCGACAGTTTAATCTTTGTATCTTATATGTCAAGAACTGGTATGGCAGAGACCCCAGGTGATGATCACATTGCACTGCCATGACCGAGCCTTTGGGAGAAAGGTGGTAAAGGCAGCTTCCTATTCAGGAAAATCACTGACCAAGCAAACCTTAAAAGCCTGCAGGACCATAAACAGTGGTGAGAAAGTCTCACGAGCTGTCTGGCTTTAGGCTTGGACTGCTCACACAGATTTCTGCAAGTTTATAGCTTCTGAGCCAGTCTCTCTAGAGTTTTGCTTCTTTGTGTGCAGCTGTTCTTCAGAAGCACAAGCAGCAGCTTTCAATGCAGGGGCCCTTTGCTGCTGAAAATCATCCCCCAGACTGTTACCTGCTGTGAGTAGAGGGCAAGGGAGTAAAAGGATATCAGACATGAAGAGGCTCAAACATTAAGTACCATGGACATGTTGAGGAGAATCTATGATGTGATTAAAGGTGGATCAGTATGCAGGAGGGGAGATTTCAGAAGAATGGGAGCAGAGAAATCTCCATGTACCCAGTGTTGGCTGGATTTGACAAGGAAAAAGCCTGAATTTTGGTAAAGAGGCTTCTTGCACAGTACCTAATAGTCCTTAACTACTGCAGATCATTAACAACAAGATATTTCTTTGAGTGAATATTAACTTTCGAGTTTATCTTTGCTGTGCTATTTCCGTTTGCGAGATCCAGCCAGTATTTTGACAGGACCAAAGGCGCTTTGCAGAAGTAAGGTGAACCACTACACACTGAGGACTGTGACAATCATCAGCAACCAATGACACCAGGTAAGATGCTCAGTTATAAAGGAGTTGTCTGAAAATCCCAGACCATATTTTCCAAGATGCACATTTTAAGGTTATAGTAATTAGACAAAAAAATTCCCCAAACAGACCTGAAAGGAGAAGCCAGACCCATAGCTCTGCTCTCTAGCTTCAAGGCTGTCTCTATCACCAGAGCATCACCAGCCACTGGACCAAGGGAGCATTATATGGGAAAAGAGACACTTGTGAGCACACTCCGACAACAATGCTGGAAGTCCAGGTCAAAACAGACACAGCAGATTTTTGGGAACCTGCGTGGTTGGACAGTGCTACAGCAGCCCAGGCAAACTCTTGGAATTACATGATGTTTTGTGCCTGTGTCTCAGTTTGGCCTGTAGTGAGCTGCACAAATCTTACCACTAACCATAATTACGTATTTGGTGTCAGAAACGAAGCTTTCTGCGTGGATTACAGTACTTTCTTGAGGAAGCAAAAAGTAAGCAACCTATAAAACACATTCAGGAAAAGATGTCTTCTGATTTAGTCGACAAGTTGTGTTTTCCTAAGCTAATATTACACATTTTCAACAAATTTCCTACATAGCTACAAATGTTATACTACATTAGCATTTATTAAAGATAATAAAGCTACCAGGAGTTTTGCTGACTGCAGGATTACAGATTTACCTCTTTCCCAGGGCAAGTACAATATCATTAGTTATTTCCTTTTCAACTTTTGCAATATTTTGTCCAGAGCAGTAAAATTGTCATTTCATTTTTACAGGCTGGTTCACTGATAAAGTAGAAATCAACTAGTTGTACAGTGTGTTTCGCTGCAAGCCCCATGTAAGAATCTCTCAGTAGTTAAAATAAATCCAGCTGCTGGTTACTTGTAGGTAGAGGAAATTACAACAGTTGTGTTATGATCTATGATCTTCCATTTGCTGATCTAAATGGAATCTAAAAGATAACGCTTCAGCAACAAAAGCTGAAGGCCAGTTCCAAGCAAATCACTTGACTTCTTAAAAGGGTTTATCCAATGCATCGTGCTGCATGTACCTCCTTCTAACACTCCAATATTCTGCAATATTTTAGCATTCACAAACCATGAACACGCACCCAAAACCCAGAGCCAAACACTACTGGAATAAACCCGGCTATAGAACATAAAAGCGTATTACCGTGTTAATGTAAGAATGCTTTACATCGCATGATACTGAAAAACTGCTCCACTCAAGGTCAAAACAAAAGGTCTGTTTCCCATTTAAGAACAAGCCCTTGCAAGAGATGGTGCTCGCTTGCCAACTTTCATAAAAAAGATTAATCCACAACATCAATATGAATATAATTTTTCATACTAAAATACAGATTTATTTTAAGGAAGTGGATAATATTTGTGTTACATTTTATAGGCCCCTATAGTTACATCTGGTCCTTATTTATTTAAATTTTATTCAGCTTGCATAATATTTTTGCTTACAGTTATATTCTCGAAGATCAGAAAAGCTAAAACCTGAAAATTCAATGGCACTATTCATTAACATTCCTTCGCTCTGCAGTCATAGACATTTGCAAGCTCTCCTTTGATTCTGAAATAATAAAACTAAGGTAATAAGATGTTTAGTGTAAAAATATATGACTTAAGTCAGAATGATAGAAAGAGCTATGTTTCTATGAATCACGTGCCAAAGCAAACCGAAGGTTTTCAAAAAGTATACATGCTCGTTTTGGAGGGAATAATAAAACACAGAACTACGTATTAAAATGTTAACTCTCTCACTCTCATTATTTTATTAAATAAAAAAATATGAACATTTTCAGTGTACGGTACATAAGGTTATAAAGAATGCATGAGGTCCTGGATGCATAGGATGCAGGAAGCCAGCAGCCAGTGGTTTTGCCCAGCAGCAAGCAAGACGCTCCTGAAGTCCATTCTGACACGTCCTACTGCTTTTGTATACTGTTAGCTTAAATTTTATGGTTGATTTACACTCCTGGAAGACACCAACCTCTTCAAGCAAGGCACTGCTAGGCCAGCTAGCCATACAGTCAGCTAAACCCCTGCCAAAGATCCATCACATCCATGATTTGCAAAACTTACTACTCTAATTCCCATTTGTGATAACTCATGTACAAAGCAGTTTGGTATTTTCATGCTGTTGTAAGCCATCGTCTTTCTGGAATTATGATGAATCCACCAACTTCATTTTCACATTATCTATCTGAGCGTTGAAGCAATTCCTCACAATTTCAAGCTAACTGCATTTACCACTTTGTCATTAAACTGCCTTCTCTTTTATAAATGCGGGTGATGGTTAAGAAGCGATCGTGGTTTTTTTTCTCTCCCAACAGCAGACTTTTCCTCTACGATACCCAAGCCACAATTAAAAACTAGGGCTTCTATTACCATTTTTCATCCTGTTGTGCCATTCATGGTGCAGCAGACTGAACAGCAGCAGCATCTCTAGCCAATACACTGCTGAAGCCCTCCTGAGGCCAGTACTATGCTTTTCATTTGCAGTTACAAGGTACGAATATTCCACTAAAATAGTTTCAGTTGTAGGTGCACTTGATGACTGTCTACAAAGTCGCTCAGACCTCGGCTGTCTATAACTGATGAAATAATTTTTGCCTGAATCTAAATACAGCTGAGGTGGGAGGGAGGGCAAAAAGCTCAGCCAAGAGAGAATCTGTTTGTTTGGCAACACAGGAGTCACATCAGTCCTCAGAATCAGAGGATCATCTGTTTGGAAGAGACTGTTAAGCTCATCGAGTCCAACCGTTCCCCCTGCACTGCCAGGGTCCCTAAACCATGTCCCTCAACACCACATCGACACATGTGTTAAACACCTCCAGGGACGGGGACTCCACCACCTCCCTGGGCAGCCTGTTCCAGTGCTGCACAACCCTCTGTAAAGAAATTTTTCCTGATACCTAACCTGGATCTCCCCTGGCGCAACTTAAGGCCATTTCCTCTCGTCCTGTCACTTGTTCTATGGAGAAGAGGTTCACACTGCTGACTGCAGCATGTCACAGAACAGAGGTATCAGCTTTCGCTTCGGTATTAGTAACAGCCTGCTCTTGGCAGCGAGGAGACCTTCGCAGGGTAATTAGCCCTCACTGCTCCAGAGGCAAACATCGGGTCTTGAACAGCTGCAATTTAAAGTCACAGTTTTCTTGATTATTCCCTCGCCCTTCTTTAACAGATGGGGTTTATGCAAGGTATGACTCACCTGGACTGACAGAATGAATCTAAATGCTCTTCTGTCAAACTGCATCCCCACCAACACAACGCACCCCCTGCTCTGACGCAAGCCAGAAAGCCTTCTGGGCTAACTGAGGAGATGAGAAAAGCTTTGCCCTCTCCAGCTCCAGCATTACCAGCACTCACACCAACTAGCGTTAGCCGAGCGCAGGCATGTTCTGTTACTTTTTGGAGCACTGCTAACGTGTTGCAGTGCCCTGGCTTTGTGGATCACTTTATTTTACAGATGGAGTACCTTAAAGTTTGTTAATCACCTTAAAATGCTTTTTATTAAAGTCAGATGAAAGCAACAGCAAAAAAAATATTTCCAAATTCTAAGTAGACAACCTAGTATAAAAATTCTGCAGGAGAGGTTTGTTGTTGTTTTTCATAAAAAAGACACAGGATAAAGTACGCTTCTTTCCTTCCTTGCTATATAAGGGTCAGATAATGACCACCTCCTGGCTATTCCACCTCCAGAGAGCCCTTAGGTTACTGCTCCTGCAATCTATTTTTCTTCTGTGTTGTAGATGCTTCTTCAGTACTTCACTGTGATTTCAAGTCCCAGCTGAGTCTGTGCACTCTCCTCCCCTTTCAGGGTTTTCTAACCCTGGCTGGAGGGAACGTCCCTGCACCAGCCTCCACTACCCTTGGAAGCCCTGAATCCCCTCCGGCATGTCTGAGCATCTTAAACACCCAGGCAGCAAATACAGAGTCAATAAATACGAGTAATCAACTCAACCATTACTAAATTATTTGGCTGGGAGCAAACTAGTGCTCTCACCTACTAAGAAAATGTTTGTATCTTAGAGCGACGCTTTTTCCACATACTGCTAAGAAGAAAAATCCCTGTAAAGTGACAATCCTGTTTTGTAGAAAATGGCTCATTACAAGTTGTTATCTGGGCAAGACATCGCAGCATTCACCCACTCTGGGTGATAGGGGGTTCAGGTGATGTAACCCCATGTGCCGTCTGGAGGAGGACCAGGACACCTTCTGTTAAACAATTCCTTGATGCCCTGTTCTGGGATGACTTAAGAAGAAAACCTCATAAAAACTTCCAGGCAAAGCAGTTTCAGAGGAAAAACCCAATTACTTGCAACTAAATTATTTGCCTTGAAACAGCTTATGCAGAATGCAATGAATCAAAAGCCGAATAACTGAGAAACAATTCCTAAATTTATGGTGAACAACTGGACTAGCTGGTGGTGCCAGTCCCACATCCCGCAGGGCCAGTTATTCTCCCCAGAGCCGCACGGTCCCAGCCTGTGCAGCCTTGGGCCAGCTGGCCATGCCAACGCTGGCTTGCTGCCGTGAACGCCCAAGCCTGAAAGCTGAACTCCATGTCTAACTAAGACTCACGGCTTGCCCCGGCTCGGAGCTGGCAGCCCAAGCACCAGCATCTTGCCCAGCGTGCTGGGGTTTGCAGCGCTGGCGGCTCTCAGAGCTGCACCGCAGGCATTGCCCCAACAGGTCTGCAGCATTCACGAATCCCTGATGTCCTGCGGTTCAGGTGCTCCAGGAGCACCAGCAGCTGCCGAGTGACAATGACACCCCTGTCAGGTTTATGGCTGCTATTAGGGGTGGAGCTGACAAGCATGTATATACAATTCAGCAACCGGGGGGACAAGTTGGCAGGACGGTGTCCTGGGGAGCAGAGTTTGAGCTTTAAACCTCATTTTGGGATGTTTCTAAAAACACTTTTTTTTTTTAATTCCCACTCTGAGGTTACTTTTACAAGTTTGATTGGACTAAAACCAGAAAAAAAAAAAATCTTCTCACAAATGGCAGGCCCTGTACTTCAGCCAGCTCCACTCTGCAGTTTAATTGCTCTAAAGCAGTGGCCATGTGTTGTGTTCTCTCAGGGGTACATGGGAAGGTGAAATGAAAGAGAGTGAAGAAAAAAACAAAAATAAAAATCAGTCCTTCGAATAAAATGCAATAGGACTGCTTATGGGTCATAGCAGTCTGAAGATCAACAACATGAAGACAGCTCTCAAGGACAATCCTTCCATCCCCGTGCCTTTTCTACAAGGAGGTCTGTCCAGCTGATGCTCTCCTGCTCCCCACAGCACACAACCACAGTCCCTGTTTGTAAAACATGCAGCTTGAAAGGTTTTGTGAGTTTAATGGGATGGTCATCTGCTCAACAAAAATTTCACAGGGGTTAAGACATCACTGTCCGACCTCCTGAACTTATTAACCTCCCAGCTCACAGGCTGTATTTTTCGTCTTTATTTGGTGACTTCTGATGAGATTCCTAAGGTCATGCCTTAAAAGTTGCACTCGACATTTCACTTTGAAGCAGTGCATCCCTATAGAGGGCCGCCAGATTTATTAGTCCAAAAGCTGGGGCCTTACTTTATGTGTTTAAGAAAGATCCAGCATATTCTGAAGTGAGCTTTCCCATCATGTGTGAGCTGCTGTTGTGCAGCAGTGTTGACCACCAGCGCTCAGTTAAGCATTTTGAGATCAAGCACACCTTAATGCCACATGGATGAGGCCCGTATACTGCTGCTATAGCCCTGGCAGAGTGTTTTGGACAGCCTCTGCTCTCGCAGATTCACCATGCCTTTTCCCTTCCCCGATGGAGCACAATTCCACGGTCTCACCAGGGCATCTCACCTCTAGCGTCTGTGTGCCATCTGAACTACAAGAATAGGGAAGGCAGCATCCCTGACTTTGATCTGACAACTCCCACTTCAAACATAGCTAAAAAGCCAAACCCAGGCTGCCAAAGTCATTTACAGCTTCATTCTAACTGCTCTGTGCTGCAGAAAACAATGGGTCTTGGATAGACAATTTCTGCCACGTGAGGCCTTCAGAACTGATGAACTTCTCTGGCACAGACGCATAACAAACACATACATAAGCAGAGAAGCTGTAAGTCAATTTATTTTGCCTTTTCTAAAATACAGAGGAAGTCCAAATAGGAAAAGAAACCGGGACTTATTTTGATAAGTCCTGTATTGTGAGGATCAGGGATGTGGGAAACTGGACCTCCCTCCCTTCAGGAATTTCAGTAACTGCAATCGAGTGCATAGATTTTCAAAATCAATTCCTAGGAGGACGTTTTAATGAATAAACTAATGAAAATATAATACTTAACCAAACCCATTTACTCAATTTAAAGAATAAAATCCTTTGCATTTTTCTCATCTGTTCCGTAAAGCAGATATTTATAATTCATTTATTTATATTAAAATCTCATGACAGACACGTCCCAGATTGTGTCTGACAGACTGCCGTGTCCTATTTCCAAATTCCAGTTAAATGAAAGAGCAGACATATGATGAATGCTGAACTTCTTATTTGAATTTATTCAACACTGAGGAGCTTGACAAAAAGGGGACTGGGTACAAAAGAGCACGTGGCTGGAGAGTGAGAACCACAGAGGCTGATTTACACCTTCAACACAACTCGCATCTACCTCCGTGTGAAACAGAGCAATTCATCCCAACTCTGTGTAATTGCAGACTTGGATAAAAGGGACCAAAAGCTGAATCTTTTCTAGTTTCAGCTTTAATACTGTAAAAGATTCAACCTACACTTTGCAAAGCAAAACTTACCTTTTCCTTTCAACTTCCTTGATTTTTTTTTCCTTCTTTTTACCTGGTCTGGAAAAGGATTGCTATACCGCAACTGCCTGCAGCTGCTGACGCTCTCAGCACTTCATTGCTTAATGATGCACCACCATGGTCTTTTCTGGACAACTCCATGTAACAGAGCAGCTCTATTGCTTTAAGAGTCTCTGCAGTAGGGGATTCAGGAGAACCTGGTAAAGACACCTCTGCAGCAGACTTGTTTACTGAACGAACTGAATTTGGCATTTAAAAAAACCCAATCTGACATTCTGTTTGACTGTAACATAGCAGCCCTTAAATGGAAAGTGGAGTGGAAACGGCATCAGCAACAGCAGAGGAGGCTTTAGCATACCTAACCTGCTGAGTTAACACTTAAATGGATACATTTTAATTTAGCTGAAGATAATTTTTTTAAAAGACCGCCTTGCCAAGAGCAAGATGAAGCAAAATGACACAGAAAACAATGAAAGATTACCTTTGGTTTACCTCTGTTCATGAAGGACTTTTGCTGGCAGGGAGATAAATCACATAGTTTAAACAGCTACTAAGCATTTATGGTCTCAAGACAGAGGTGTTAACCGTGCTGAAGTAGCTCTGAGACGTTAATTTCTAGTCCAACCATTCTGGTAACTTACCTGTTGGAAACTCATAATTCACAATGGTTAAAACAAATCATACATGTTTGTAAACTCTGATCATAGCAGAAAGCACTACTGAAACACAAACCTTTTAGTTTAAACAGGAACAGAAAACAATTGGTCTGATACAATGCAAAATCGTCAATTTGTTATTGGAGACTGTAGTGGCTGATTTCTCCTCCCTGTACTGAACAATTCATTAGAGCAATTACAGTTCAATGGCTTCATTAGTTCCCATGTTTTCTTTGTCTCATTTAACAAGAGACAGTAAATACGAGTTCCACAGAAACTCACCAGTGGCGTGTCTTTCCCCCCAACGATGCTGAGGCCTAGGCCTGACCGACCCTTAGATATCTCTATAGTCATCTCCTGCCCCGGAACTATAGGACACGTTGCTGGATCCACAGGCAATGGAAGTGGAAGGACGCCTAAGAATATGAGAAAGTAAAGAAATAAGTCACACTACTCAATAAGAACATTAAAACAATCAAAGGAATCGTAAAGAACAACTAATTAAGCACTTGTATTTTGCTCTTCACCTTTACCAATCTAAATCAAACTAGAAAAGTATTTTTGTCACTCCTGAAACCAGAATTACTCTATCATTCTGGGATTAAATGCTCAGAGTAAATGCCCAAGGGGACATCTAATTCAGTCATAACCTACACAATTCAGATCTTGATGGCAAGGTGTATTCCATTCAGGACAGGTAAGGCTCTGTCCCAGCTCCGCGGAATGGATGGAATGTCCTAGATTACCTTCCCTTCTGTTTTTATTTTAATTCAAAGGAGAAATGACGCCTTTGTACTTAAAAGTCAAGAAAAACATAGACATGTTCATGCTTCAAAAATTATAAAATGAGAGAAAAATACAAAAATAACTTAAAATAGGTAATTTTATGTTCAAAGAAAAAAAATCTCAAAAGTTACATGGAAAAAAAAAGATCCATCCTAGGTTAGGGCACTAACTATACACTATGCTGGTAGAAAAAAATAAGTGGTTCATACTACGGCTGGTGACTTCTGCCTCTGGAGAAAGATAAGCAGGTGCTGGCCCCAGGGGTATGTCCTGTAAGTTGACTGGTGCTTTTGTTGAAGATTTGGATTGTTTGATCTGGTTGAGAACCTAAAAACAAAGCAGAAGCAAAAAAGAGCATTTTTCAGTCACGGAAAGGAATGTTACGTGAACGTTATCATTAGTTGTTGCTATTGTACCTTACTAAATCCACTAAGGCAATAGGTGGGAAACAAGCATCAAGCAGATGAACTGAACATGCTCTCTTCACAAATAAATGGAAAACCAGGAGGACTGGGTAACTTCCAGAAATGCTCACGAAGGAAGTGGGACATCACTTCACCTTTCTCAGTTGTGCCTCTCATACCAAGTAATGCGGGTTTGTCGTTTGGGTTTTTTTTTTTTTTTTAAAGAAAAGAACATC
>NW_010389118.1:68574-87697 GCF_000710305.1 Buceros rhinoceros silvestris
GTGCCTCTCATACCAAGTAATGCGTGTTTGTCGTTTGGGTTTTTTTTTTTTTTTTTAAAGCAAAGAACATCCTTGACATTAGTCTGTGTGACTATTTCCACATGCCTAAAGACAAGCAAGTAATTTTTCAAGTTTCCACTCAGGAAATGATTTTCATGTCTCCCCAGTTAGCCTCTTTCCTCCATAAATCAATCTCCAACTAGATCAAGCCTCTAGAACCCCCCTTACTGGTTAACATCCACACACGTACATTTTCTGGGAGCTGCTCCTCTGTTTCTTGCTGATCTGCCACAACTGGTTTGTCAGCTTTACATTTCACATCCTAAAAAGTCAAAAAAGGAAAGTGTGCTGTATTGAAAGTGTCTCATTAGCCTAAATAAAACACCCTCCAAAACTCAGAATGATGATTCTAAGCAAACACGGTGGTATTTCATCATACAGGTGGACCTGCAGCACAACACAAAGCTGAAACCCAGAACCTGAAAGAGGAAAAACTAGAAGGAATACGAGGATTATTAAAAACACACCCCACAGCTGTGAAGGCATAGAATGGAAGGAAGGGGTTTTCTGGGAGGAGATGATCACACTTGCTCTATACTGTTCCTGAGCAACACGAAGCTCTAAAGAAGATGGAAGTGTGTCCTCTGGGGTGACAGTGACAGCAATTCCCATGCTGAGTGGAAAGGTGCAGGTGTCTGGGCGCCCCTAGCACACAGGTAGCTGTATGGATCCTTGGGTGCCTCCAGCAGGAAGGGGTTCAAAGTCATCTGTTCTCTCCTTCTCCTCTCCCTTTTTCGGTAGGTCTCAGCAGCACTGAGCATGCTGACAGCACTTAAAGCAACTGCTTAAAATGCATCATCCAGCCTCGTTAAAAACATCTCAAACAATTGCACTTCAATCACGGGCTCCGCTTGTGTCCTAAATACTTTTCATAGACCTGAAATACATCTAAAAAATACTTTTCCTCTCCTCCTTCTACAACTGCTTCCAGATAGTTACAGTGTCCCCCCTTTTCAGCTCTCAGCCAAACCTGGGCCACTTGGATCACTCTATTAGTTAGTTATCTTACTATCTTACATGCTGAAATCCTGATCAACAGCCTCATTTTCAGAAAAGCCAAGTACCACCTTCAAAAGACATGAGATATTCTGCACCTCAAAAGAATTTCTAACTAAGATGACAATTCATACATTAAAAAACACTCCAAAACAAACCTATCAAATTTTAGGTAACCAAGCTTGAAAAACACTGGCCTTGTTTCCTGGGGTTTTATGATGTTAAATCATGCCAAGCCCCACAGGCTTTTTTTTCCCCCCCTGCATTTTTCTCCAAGCTTGCTGTAACTGTTATCCAAATGGATAATAAGAAAAAAGATAAAGCAGTGATCTCACTGTATTATCAGAGGTGTCAGGGGAGAAGTGGGAAGACTGCTTTGTCATTTTATGAGGGATTGTTTCAACAGGCAATGAAAAATTCTTCCGTACTTCCCTTTTTCATTCCGATATGCCACTAAAATGTGAAACTTCATCTTGCACATCAAGTAAACACAAAGCATCACCTTTAAATCTCTCTAATCTTCTCCATTTCACTCAGACTGTGCTAGAGGTACCTGAACAAAAGAAAAGGATTTCCACCCCCTCAATCACTGAACGCAAACACTCGGCACTTGTCATAAGCCTGCAACCCACAGAATTGCAGAATCATTTTGGTTGGAAGAGACCATTAAGCTCCTCGAGTCCCCCCATTCCCCCAGCATTGCCGGGTCCCCACTGACCCCTGTCCCTCAGCACCACCTCCACACGGCTGGGAAACCCCTCCAGGGATGGGGACTCCACCACTGCCCTGGGCAGCCTGCGACACGCCTGCACAACCCCAATGGGGAAGAAATGGCTCCTCAGGGACAACCTCAACCTCCGCTGGTGCAACTGGAGGCTGCTTCCTCTCGTGCTGTCGCTTGTTTCTGGGGAGAAGAGACTGACCCCCATATGACTCCAATCTCCTGTCGGGCAGTTGTAGAGAGACCTGACTGGTTTAATCAAATTCATTTCCCTCAAATCCATCCCAAAGCATTTTTCTGAAGCCCCTTCTCTTTGCCAGTGTATCAAGGACATGTCTTCTGTTGGTGGTAAAGACAGATTTTTGTTCCAAGTTTAAATCTCTTCCCACATACCAAACATCAGGTTAATTATCTCACCCACAAGACCCCGAATTACGTACACGCTCTGCCAGGGCACTCATGATAAAAGGTGCTTCACGGCTCACACAGATACTGCTCAAGCCATTTTCACCTTGGTGAAGTTAAAAGTTTTGAGAACATCTCAAAGCCCCATATAGCAATCATTTTCCAACAACACCTTATGAAAAGCAAGATAGCTGCAGCCCTCAGAAACCCACGAGCTTCTATCTGGCCACCTCAAACCTCAGCCAATAGGCATGCAGACTTTGCCTAACACTTGCATTGGCTCCATTTCAGAAATAAAGTTGTTTTCTTTCCCCCCTCTTATCATCCAAGTCCACAATGATGTCCATTACATAACTTTATACTTTTTAAAGAGATGAAGTGACAACAAAAAGTATCTTGGGAGAGACTGACAAATTTATCAGCAAGAAATGAACAGAGTGATATGAATTTTTTCCTTTTTTTTTTTTTTATTTCAGCTGTCACTTGGTGAGACATCCTGCCCACACTTTAAGCTGTACATACTTGTGGAAGATCTCGGCTGATAAGTACATACTTTTTATTTACACAGTGAACTTGATCTTACTTGTTAACTTCTACATTCCTGATTTCTCCTGAGATGTGACCAAGAAATGCAGCAACAATGGTAAAGCAGCATTAGGCTCTAGTAGCAACCACCTTTTCACGAAAAACAAGGCACTGTTTTCTTTTGCCTCAACAGTCACTACAAGACTGCAAGAGAATCTCTTCCTCAAAATAATGAGCTGTCTGGTGCTGCACTGCATTGTCAAAGTCTTCACACCAATATGACTAGAAACCCATTTCCTTCTGGGCAGAAGGGACTGATCACAACCATCAGTGTTTACAAAAATAAGACACACTTAGAACTATTTGCCATGTAGCTTTAAAATCCTCATTGAAAGAAAACTCTGAAATTATGAAACTGGCTTTTGCCACAATTTTTCACCCATTTATGCCTCTAAACCAAGGGCTGGCCCAACTGAAGGCATCATGGAATAAGCAGTTGGATCTATAGGCATATGAACACTTTTCTAAACCCACCTCTTCATCCTTAACTTTTAAGTATCTATTTATCTAATGCAAAAATCAGCAAGTCACCTCTAAGCAAAAAATCCATTGGATGAAAGCAGTAGCCAGAAGAGTGACACCCTCACTGCCACCTGGTCTTGCCAGTGACCTGGGACACCTTGCCCCATCCACAGTGGGGATAATAATACTGGCCTGCTGGATAAAGCATTTTGAATTCCAAAGATAAAAAGTAAATTGTAGCAGCCAATTGCTGTTACATGAACAATTTAAGTGGAAAGATGGGATAATGTGGTATGAACAGCGGGAAAGAAAAACTAAGTATGTTCTCCTGACTCAGAGGCTCTCAATAAATCCATGCCTTTGTCTTCTCTTACCTGTCTGCCATTGCCCTGTTCTGGACAACTCTTACTACCAAGGCTTAATCTTTTTTCTTATTTTTACCTTTCGGTCTAAAACACTGAAACTTCTACCCTTTGGCTCCACAGTTCCCTTCTTTCTTGCTTCAAGTTTGAGAAGAAGCTGCCAATATATTCTTGGTTCCTGGCTCTTCCAACAGCATCTTCCTTCCAGACCTATCTTGGGTTGCTGCAATTTTTTTGTTCTCCCATTAAATTCATGCTTCCTCTAATACCTTTCAGAAAGCCGCACAATATACTATACCAAGAGTTCATTTTTGTACAATGGGTTTTATATATTTTTTATCCACTTCAGTCTTCGAGCCATTTTTCATAATACCTTGTAATCCCTCAAAAGTTTCTTGCTGACTTGAGCATGAACAACAATAAAACCAGGTGAATTACACCCATAAATACATACAATAAAACTCTGATTCATTTATATTCCAGCGCATCAAAGGAGGGTTCTGCACAAGGCCAAATACAAGTAATCCAACTTTTTTTGTAATCCACTGGGAACACAGACCAATCTATTTTACATGGGTGGTTAATTCTGATGCTTGAACAGCACATAACACTTCCTAACTCTTGGGAGTTCTTAGGCTCATTAATTAAATACTTACTAGCGATAGAATTTTATGTATAATTCAATTTGTATTTGTAAAACCCAGGAAGCTCTTTGCAAAGCACATGATGGAGCAGGAAAAAGACATCTGAGAAAAAAAACCAATCCAGAAATGTCAGGTTTCCTTAGCTGAGGAGAGCACACACAATCTGTGCCTGCACAGCAAGTCTCAGTCAACGCGTTCCTTGAAAAAGGAGTTGGCAGTTGAACAAAACCACTCTCTCACTGAATTTTAGGTACCTCTAGGTTAGCCACTTCTCAGCGTGTTTAGTAATTTTCCATTTTAAAGTTCTAACAGAGAGTCCGAAAAAAGAGACGTGAGCTGCCACCCTGAAGGACTTTCAGGTTTCTGATAATGCACAATCCTGACATATTAAACAACAAAAAACTCCATCTGTGTCAATGAGAAGTCCAGTATTTATTACAGTGCACACCGACAGGACCACATTAAACCAGAAGTTATGGGCTTGATGTAGAAATTACGGAGAGTAACTCTATAGCCGTGTTATTCGGGAGGCAAGACTAGATTATGATAATAGACATTTTGGCCTTAGAATTTATGAAGCTATGAATATAAATAAGAATATGATTTACAGACCGTGTTTTTTTCTGAAGTTTGTCACACATGGATGGCAAGAGTGGAAACTCAATACGCTCGCTGAGAAGGAGCTCAAGAGAGGACCAAAATGCTATATAAAATCTCCTATCTCAATATTTAGCAAATTATACTGACTGCTCTCGTGCATGAAAACAGACGGTGTATGTAAAGGGAAGAGCTGGAGGCTGCTCTCACGTGCACTGCATGTTGTTTGACAAAAGCGTGCTGTAATACTCCAACACAAAGGCAGAGAGAAAACAAATTAAGCCAGCGAGCCTCCATTTTCTGAGATCTAATCATTACCACTTTAAGTCACTTACAGCTTTGTTGGGCTCCTCATCAGTCAAGCTCTTCATGACAACTTCCAAACTCGGGTCTTCTTCACCACTTGCAGGTTCAGTTCCACCATGGTCCTGCTGGAAAGGGTTGATAACAGGTTTTAAACAGAGCTATGATCCCCCATAATAGAGAAAGGAAAAAAATTAGATAACTTTAACTTTTGTTTTTCTAAACAAGTAGCAGCACGAAAGAGTAAAAAGATCCACAATTAAAACATCCTAATGTCAGAGACAAATAAGTGATAAAAGTTTTGAAAGAGAGGCCTTGGTTTCCACTCGGCTGGCCCAAAGTACCACAAAGTAGTCCAAGACTAGCACTTAGATGCAAGATCAGACTAATTTTGAGGCCAGACTAATCTCTATCAACTGTGAAAACTGTTGAGTTTGTATTAAGAGGCCTCTTCAGACTTCTTTCGGGAAGGAGGGCCTCATGAATGCTCCGCACATTAAAGGAAGCCCAATTTCCTTCATTCAATCTGAACAGGTCAGTATCAGCAGTGTGATCGCAGTGCTTCACCCTGGAGGAATCAGTAAAGCTGAAGCTCTTCGGGTTACAGCATGTGGCCACCAAGCTCAGCAGGCTTAAGCCAGCACTAAAGCACAATCCTCAATTTGAAGTGCAAATATAGCCTCAGGATTTAGACAAGCCGTAAGGAAGAAATTTTTTCCAGTGAGTGAGGGTGGTGAGACCCTGGCCCAGGCTGCCCTGAGAGGTGGGAGAAACCCCATCCCTGGCCCCATGGCAGGTCAGGTTGGCCCTTGGGGCTCTGAGCACCCTGCTCTGGGTGCAGATGTCCCTGCTCCCTGCAGGGGGTTGCACTGGGGGAGCTGTGAAGGTCCCTTCAACCCAAAGCAGTCTGTGGTTCTATGACTCAGGTAATTTGGCACATTACTGTGAGAATGCTGCAAACAACATTCAATGACAGCTACTGGAGAACCAGGAAATGACAGAACATCAAACGGAGGAAAGCAACATAAATGTCTATATAACAACAGGATCTTCTGGTTACGTTTATTTTTTATATTAAAAAAAGATACTAGCTAGAAGAAAAAACCTGCATTTACTTATAAAACAGACACAACGTAAATAGTAAGAGGTTGCCATTAGTGCATGAAACTCAACCCACAAGCATCTACCTCTAAAGGCAAACATCGCTGAGCGTTTTGGTTTCCACATGCTGGTAGAGTCTAATTACCCTCATTTGACCACAGCACAGAATGTGCCTAAACAAAGCTCAGTGGTTCATCCCGAAGACACAAATATTAAACAAAGCTGGGAACAAATGCAGGTATTAAAGAGTCAAGACATACAAAATGAACTTGGGCTCTGTTAATTGTAATGTGCGATCCACCAGCTGCGCCTGGGACACGCTGAAGAGAACGGAAAGCCAAAGCACTGTCCAAACATGCCTCAGATCCATACAACAACTAAGCAGCTCTTGCACTGTATGACTCTATGGCTGTATGGAAGGAGCCACCCATGGTAATACATTCTGGAAAACAATAGCAAGCGTGCGAACAAGAGATTCATCCAGCGCTACCTGGTGTGGACTGCTGCTGTGGGAGCACAGCAATGCTTATTGAAATACCAGGAGTTCAGTGCACACGAATTTATCAATTCAAGGCAAACCCCAATTGAATTACAAAACATCTTTTGCTTTATTAGCTCAACTAGAAATAGAATTAAAAAGCAACAGTACGGCTAACTGTGTACTTTATCTAGAAAATTCAGTTACACCATATTGAGATGTCAAAATGACAACAATGTGGTGATGCTGCAGGGATTTGTGGTGCATGAGAGAAATTAGTCTACACTGGACCTGAGATAGCAACTAGAATGAAGACAAACATCAGTAACGTTACCACACAAACGAAGTTTCTGCGTTATAAGGCTGGGCTGCAACACCACGTACTAGAGCTCGCTGCTTAAACAGCCCTTGTTTGCTCCTCCTGGCAGAAAATGGGGAGGAATGAGAGTCTGAATCTGGGAGACAGGACAAACTGGTGGACCGGGGCTCTCAGGCTGAGATTGTCTTACATGGCTCTTGCAATCCTCCTGCAATGTTCACAGCGACCTCTTTTACTACAGCTAGTTCCTGGTCATCCCTACTTTGTTTTTAGAGGTACTGATGGGAGGGTATTCTGGGGCAGAAAGAACTTTGAAGGTAGGAGCTTTCCCCTAAAAAAAGCTCAGTTCTCTTCTGTAGGAGGAAATCTATGTTCCAGGCAAAAAATCCTCACCATGACTACTCTAACCAGCTGCAAAAGGAGCAGGACAGGAGATAGAAGGGTTTTCATTTGGAGACTTTTCTTCCTCCTGTGCAGCAATAACCTGTCATTAATGCCATGCCAGCCCTTTCAGCAACAATGAGATCAATAAAAACAAGACAGAACAAAATGTGCCTATTAGGTCCAGTTCCTACCCAATGCATTTTATGATTCACGGTTTAATTAGACAAAGTGCTTGAATTTACAATGAACTGCTCATTATGATTTATCTACCTGATTCAGCAATCCCTAATTAAAAAAAAAAAAATACCCACAACCTTTACCTCAACAGAAGAGTGGGAGCTGGAAGGTAACGGGAAAGGAGTAACAGCCATCTGATTGACTGCGTCTTCGCTTCTGTAAAACAAGTAACAACATAGCACAGGCTGAACCGTAACAGCCAAAGTTTTCTCTCGAGTTGCCTTTGCCCATTAAGAAAACACTCTTAGCAAAAAAAAGTAACTGTTTCTTACCAGAAGGCAGAACTTAGAGAAACATTTCATTTTTGCTTTTGGTCTTTGCTAGCAAACAGATCATATCCCTTCTTGGGAGCTCAGTCACATTTTCTTTGGAAATCTAATTCTGTGGGGATTATCAAGGATGTGGTTGGTCCCTGCACGCCAATAGATGTGCAAATCCTTCATTAGCCTCTTCTAAGAGTGTCTGCATTTGTAAACCGCTTTTTTGTAGTCTAAAATTCACATCACTGACACACAATACCTGTCGTACGACAGTATGTTGCTTTTTCTTGTTTGTTTGTATTTGCTGTGGTCTATTCTAAAAGATTCTGTGTAAAAACATTGCGAAATTTTTATAAAACACAGGGGGATGAAAACAGATGAACATTGATTGCCCCTACATATAAAGTGCGTTATTTTTCAAAGATGCTTATTACGTATGGCATCTTTTCCTCGCTCCTCTTTAAAATGCATTCCGAAGTCGAAGTCTGATTACTCCATACCTTTCAAAAGCCTTTTTTAAAATTATTATTAAATAGTGTTCTACCTTGCTAATGTTTTTCCTCAACTGCCATTTAAAATTATTTGGCTTGTGGCATTAGCTCTGCTTTTCTTTTTTTTGGCCTCTATAAAACTGAACCAAGTAAAACACGACTTCAGTCATATTGTTTAAGGCAAATCTGAGGCATATATATATATAAAAAAAGATTCCAAACTTTGCTTCAAGAACTGTACTGATACACCTCTTTATTTTGGGGGTGAACAATTCTCACTGAACACAGAAGACAGCAATATGATGCAATTTGCTAAAGATTCAGTGCTATCACAGAGCTTCTGCTCACCAAAACATGACAGATTAGGAATCAGTGGCATTGCTGCTCTGCAGGCACAGATCTTGAGATGAGAGAACACGGCTCCTCATGCCGTGGGGCTTCTGGGTTTGATTTCTGGTCCTATCTACTACCTTCCAGATTACTGTAATGCAAGTAGAATTTTTTCCCTCTTTAATACCTGGAAAAAAAAGTTAGACTAGTATGTGTTTAAAAAGATTTTATGGAAGTGCCTGAAAGAAAAAAAGTCTCATTTTATGTCTCAAGAGTTAACCACATGAAGCTAGTGTGTTCTGCTCCCGGAAAGACAACACTGTAAATCCAGAGCCCTCAGCAGAGCAACGTATGGGAAATTCAGTCACAGGCTTTGGAAATGATAAATCCTGCAGGCAAAGGCTGGTGAATTCATTTACTTATCTTCAGCCAAACAGCCAGACAATTCAAAGGAATTGGTTCTGTGCTGCTCTGTTTAGTACTCGCTCCCAGCCTCTCCTCTTGGCCCTGCTCAAAGCCTTGCAGGAGTCACAAACCATGCTAAGGTCAGAACCAGAGTGGCCCGTAATGCAGAAGCGTGCATGCATGGGGCCAGGTCGGAACTCTGAGGAACGGACAGAATCAAGCACGTGAATTTCATAAGCATTTCACAATTTCCAAGTGCATTTTACCCCGTAAGGCATATTAGGCAAGGACATTTTTCCTCCTCTTATTTTCATGAGACATCGAACTAATTACGTTGCTTTTCTAACCTATAAGAATAAATCGGCAAAGCTAAGGGCTCTAAGAGACCTCACAATTTTTACTCGACTGTAGAGGGTTTTCTGATTGTAGTTTATAAGAAGCACAAACAATATGAAAACTAAGACCACTTCTCTATCTTGCAGCGCACACTGCGGAATTTGCAAGTAGGAGCAAACTTGAAAATAACAAGGTTTGTATAAACCTTTGTAAGAAATACTCTAAAAATTAATAGACAGAAGCTTCATGATCTACATGACAAAGTGGGGTGTAATTAATTACACAAACTACTTTCTACTTCATATAAACACACAAAATTGTTTTTTCCTAAAGCGTGGGTAAACATCTTTATGCAGTTTTAAACGGATGGCCGTTTTTTTTCCAGGCAATAAAAAAACCACTTACAGTAATTCCCTGAAAAAAAAAAACCCAAAAAACCACCACACACACACACACACAAAAAGCCCAAGGTTACGAAGTGTCACAACTTGTAATCTCCCCCTGCTAGGACTCGTACATATTTAAATACTTTAATACTGCTTCAAAGGAGAATGCTTCAAAGCAGAATCAAAGTGGGAACGTATTTTAAAGTGACAGATCTAATAATAAATTGCTCTTTCTGCTCTCCACTTCCCTAAGTGTCCTCAACTAAAACATGAATTTATTTATGACTAAAAGAAGCAATCATTTTCTTTTGATGCAGGAGCAGACAGCTTAGAAGTCTGAACATCATATTCAAATTACAGTGACTGCAAATGAGCGTTCAACGTATTTGCCAACAGTTGCTACATAACCACCGCCGAGAAAGCTGTTCTCAGTTACCAGTGCCCAGTATTGCTGAGGTTAAGACGTCTATACCCTTCACAGTCAAGACACAGCTTCATACTCTCAGGGTCAAAGCAACATTTATAGAGCAAGGAGGCTCCATTATCTGCAGAAAAGATAAACATCCACTGCTCCTGCTCCAGCTCTTACACTGGTTGGTGGAAGATGCTGGTACGGCAGCCCACCGCCCTGCTGAGCTCGTGCACCAATACAGTGGGTTGTATTTCATCAGTTACTTATAAACTGAATAGGAAAGGAATTAATCACTCATCCCACAATTTGCTTCAAACCTCTCAGGGTAAGTTTCTGAGTGAAAATGGGCATTAGATCTGCTTGGAGGTTAGAGAGCCTATTGCTTGTACCAGCATCACCAACTATGGCTCGAATCTGAAAAATGAGCGGCTTTCCTCACTGCAAAGGTCACAGGAAGCAAGATCAAAGCAGTATGTAAGTGGCAAAGGCCCTTTAAACTTCAGGAAAGCTCATACCCTTTCAGATTTATTTGATTAGATTGTCATACTTTACTACATTTCACTTCCTTTCTAATCTAAATAGGACCCCTGCACATTCCCCATCCTTTCTCACTGACTGAAGGGAAGAACTTCTGATGTTTTGCTCCTCAAAGAACCATACCTCTGGTGAAGGGGGAGATGTGCAGCTTAAGCAAAGACAAATACAGTTATTACTAACTAATAATTAACTACTATAAACACTTGGTACAACAGAAGCCTGAAGAGAGCAATATGCAAATATAAATCTAAAGGGATTACTCATTCCACTCTGCAGAAAGTCAGCCTGAAGGGAAGTTAAAGTCGTGTGCTGTCAGGCTTCAGCTCAGCTGCCCAGCAATGCTGTGCTGCACTAGCAGCGAGCTGTCTCTGGCATGTTGGAGAAATGTCACACACGGCTGGAATGGTCTGTGAAGCATTCAGAAAATTATCTTTCCAGAAGTGATAACCAGAAGTCACAGCCTCAGCCAGTATTCAGGGCTTTTTCTTTTAATTTGCTCATCAACCTCAGATTTGCTGTTCTTGAATTCTGGTTCCCTGCCTTCCTTTCAGGATGTTTTTTGCTTTCCATTTTACTTTCTCTGAAGTCTCTCAGGTTTGTGACGGTATAAGCTCACTGTCATGAAAAGAAAATCCTTGCTGAACGTGCTGAACATTACCTGTCTAAAGCAGAGCATCTTGCCTGAGATAGTGTCCAAACTTCTTCTACGATCAGTGCAAAATCAAGACAAATCCCAATCCAGATCCACTCAGAAGGGCAATTCAACCTAGCCCCTCAAGGACCTGATTTAGGACAGGATGAACTGGATCGCTCTTCGGAGGTTCCTGACAACTGTTCATTGATCCCAGAAGTCCAGATGACCTCTAGATGTCTAAACTAAGGGAGGCAGATCTCCTGCCAAACCACCTGTAACTACACAGCTCATCAGCACCAAAAGACTATTTGACAAAAGCTCTGTTGTGGATGCTTTTTGGGAACACAAAATACATCAAGAATCAGGAGAAAAACCCAATAGCTTGTGTGTGGTTGCATGACATCTTAGTTGGAACAGATCTGCAGACCAAGTGGATGAATGGTGTTTGCCCAGTAACCCTTAGGACTCTCCCTGGTTGTGACACCAGGGCATAAAGTCCTGCAGATTATTGAAAACTTATTTTGTCCTCACCCTGCTTGTTAAAAAGAAAAAAAAAAAAGAAAAAAGAAGACGACAAAATCAGGTCAGGATTTTGTATTTTCTCATCTTTGTTTTCCCTCTACAAGTTTCTGTGGAGAAGAGGAACTGCAGGAAAGCTGCGCACTGACAAGGCACGCTGGAGTTTTCCTTCAGCTGGGTCAAAGCACGACCTATGTCTTGTGCATCTGGAAAAATCCCTCCTACTAAGAGCAAGAACAGTCTTGTTCTCCACTTCCCCCCCATCCACTCCTAACTATGTGAGAGCCAAATGCATACAGATATTTTAAATGAGCAACTAATGTTCACATAAACTTCAGCTTAGGTCATCAAAGGTTTGAAAGAGCCCAATTTACTTAACTTCCTCAACCATGCATTTGTTCCCACATGTCTATGACAGCAAGGAGGAAACAACTCTGAAGAAAACAGGAAAAGTTCAAACTTGCACGCACAGTGTCTGGCAAGAGCTTATTTTTTAAAGCTTTCCCACATGAAAGAACCTAAACAATCAAAGCAAGTAAAAACAGAGTTTATACTATTAAAATATGACCAATTATGTAAGTTAGAACAAATTTAAAGCAAAAATAATTTCTAAAGCATGACAGTATTTGAGACTCTGGCATATAACATAAAACATTACTTAGAGAGGCTCTAAAGGAAAAGACTCAATGACAAAGTCACAGCAATGGGGAGCATTAAACAGCACTGGGAACTGGCCGACCTGGCCGCTGCCCTCGCTCTACCAGTCCGCAGAGCACAAGGATCTCTCTCCTTAAAATGTCACCGCAAATAAAAAGAGATTGGACTTCACAATTACATCTAGAAATGGAGGGAGGGGCTAGGTGACAGAGATTTGTGGGCTTCACCGAGAGGCAACAACCCCATCACCAGAAAGCAATGATAATGGAATGACCAAGCGCAGTGTGGGAGGACGACTCTGGACAGCTAACAGATGGTATTTAAATCAGCAAAAGCCTGCAGTACTTTACTCTTCAAGCATTTCTCATGTTTCGTCACAGCACAAGACAATTTTCTTTTAAGGAATAAAGGTATAGCAAAGAATGAAACACGGAACTGAACACAATGGGCTGATGGTTTGAAATCAGTGGCATTTGCTTTGATTTGAGCATTCAAACTATATTTGATCTGCTTATTATTCCAGCACCGAAGCACCAAAACAGTTTAAAGGCAGTTAATTGAGCATGGAAGAAGCATTGAATTTGCTGAATCATAAAACTCTCACCGTAAAAGAGCTTTCTGATATCAACTGGATTTCCTACTACAGATGTAAAATCTAATTACATTGTTTTATTACACATCCTGAAAGGATGGACGTATAATGCATGAAGAAAAACCACAGTGGATATAAACCCCATTGTATTCTGGGAACTGGGGCACAGAGGCTCCTACAAGAAGCAAGTCCCTTTCTCAGATTACAACCTGGAAAATTCCTTTTGTTGGAGACTCAGACCAAGAATTTCAAAAGGCAACCAAGATCTTTACATGCCCCATCGCCACCAACTTCCACCCGCACTTCCCTAGCAAGGCTCCTTTAGATGCCTTGGAAAGCCGCAGTCTGATTATTATTTATTTCCGATATTCAGAAATCAAAAAGACAACGCCTATTTGCCATTTGGAATTTAATGCAGCAGCACTAAGGCTTTGAGGTCAGCTAACACCGGACACTAATCACAGGAAGCACTCAAAGTGAGCCATTTCATCTCAGGAAAACCTCACCATGCTTGGGCAGTTGGTTTGTTTGTTTGATAAACGGGATGAGCAAGTTAAATGCCTTCAGATTTGGTGCTGTAGAAGGGTACAGAGCACAAGCTGCACTGAATCTCAAAAAAAAAAAAAGGAAAGTGACACTATAACTGCAATTCTTTTAGATGCTATTACAAGCTCATATAATTAATGAGGCCACTGGGAAACGGTGCTGTGCTAAGACCTGTATTTTGGAATCTGGCCAAAATCAACTGTTTTAAACAATCATCATCAACTTAATTGAGGAAAAGATGCTCATAAAGTAGAGCAAGGAGTCTTCAAATATAAGAGGACGTCTATGATTCTCACAACACTTACAGCACTGTCTCAGCAGCATAAATTTTGGAAAAGGGTGAGAATGCAATTGTGACACTACCTGGGTATAAAAGAAGCGTGAACAGGCTTTTATAGCGCAGCCTGTACGTTAGGATTTTAGTAAAAAGTCAGAAAGGCTGAGGGCACCTTCTAGGCTTTATTTTTTTCTTCAAAAAATTAAATTTGGGTGCAACTAAATCCAAGTTACTTAATGATCATTATTACAGTTCTCACAGAAAGGCTTTTCTGGGCCCCGAGAATTTCTGGGCTTCTTTTGTAACTAATTGACTAGTTTATGGAAACATCCCCTTGCCCTGCACATGAACCAAAACACCAGAAATAGGAAAACCTTGATGCTGTTTCCTGCTTCAAGTGAAAAGCAGCATGATTACTGCCAAGCATCCTTCATGTGAGGAAAACATGGCCTCAGGATATCAAAGAGGGCACTTTTTAGTAACCATCCAAGAGTCCCACCAGCTTGGCTTTTAGATCCTAGGTCAGTTCAGCCAGGCAAGTGGGGACAACTCGGTTGGAGAATGACACGTTTCTGGAAAACTATGACCTTCTCAGGCCTTTCACTGGTGAGATGAGAATTGAGTGTCTTCATGCACATGAAGACCAAACCCATTTCTCTCCTAACTCCTGCACTACATGGTATTTTGCTGCGGTGAGCTGTGGTCTCCCCTTACCGTGTTCTCCAGCATGTCTTTTGGCTATGTTACGCTACGTGCCTTCTACATTTAAAAGAAGTTGCATGGGTAGCAGGAGGAGGGAAGCAGAGTTTCTGTTGCAACCATCCCCTCCTCATTTTCAAAGCCTAAAAATGTAATGGTATCCTGCTCTTTCCACATCATTAGAGCCCAGAGGAACGTATCCGAAATCAGCCAGGCAGCAAACCTGCCAGGAGAGCTGAGTCTGCTACACTCAGCGCTTTGTTCTCAGCTGGAAAAGCTATTGCTCAGGCACATACGAGAGATGGATGGAGATTCAAGATGCCTTTTGCAGCTGGCACCGCAATGCATTAACTAGTGGCATTTCTATACCCCGTTTTAAATTATAGTTTTAAAGCAAGTTGATAAAGCAAGAAAAAAGCTATCAAACTGCACCACAGACAAGACTTCTGGGGCCAGCTCAGTCTTTTGGTTTGTGTTTTCATCACACCCTCTGGTTTTGTGGTCTATGGTGTGGGAACAGGAAGCACCAACACGCTCACGGTATACAGTTTGCACGAGAAAAGAAAATTATTCTTGTTTTTCCTTAAGAGAAACAGTCTAATATGGCTTTGCTAAAATTTTGAAACACCCTCTTACTATGAGAAGCTGATGATACAGCAGAAATCCAAGCAACATTAGTTTTCTCCCTGCGTTAGAGCCAGTGCTCTCATTACTAACGACATTCTCTCAGCGGGAGAATTTCTTTTCATTGCTGTTCGAATGGCTGCTTGGGTCAAGCAAACAGACCCATCAGCTGTCAGTGTACTCCGATGCAAGGCCGAGAGCAGCGACAAGCTGTGTGCTCTTGGGAAGTGTGAAGATGTAAGTTTAATGCCTCAGACATAAGTTTACAACCTCAGCAGCCGCATTTAAAAATAAAGAAGAAACAGAATCAAGAATTATCCAACGGTATTTCCATTTGATTATGATCATTAAGACAACTTCTTGTCTTGAAATCCACTTCCACACAATCTGAAGAGGGGAATTATGACTAAGAACTCAGATGGCCTTTACGTCTTAAATATGATTCAAAACATGCCCCGAGGATTTCCAGTCCATGGACACCTGGGGCTAACACGCAGCCTTCGTTGCAGCTCTGGGAGTGAAGTGCTCAGCAGGGCAGGCTGCAAGAAGCCCACGCTCTTCGTGCTGCCTGGCAGCACTAAACCCAGCCCTGGGATTTGCTTTCCTAAGTTGTGGTTCTGCCTCTGGAGCTTCCAACTAGACACCTTTTCCACATACAATTAGGTAATGGTGAGTGAGTTGTTATACATGACGTTTAATTTTCAATAGCTGGGGAAAGTAACACGGGAGCTGCAGGCAAGGTCATTAATCTCCTCTGGATCCTCTGTGCTGCCAAGTGTAGCAACTCATTCTTCACTGCACTAATGCTGCTCTTCCATCATTTCTGTGTACGCTGTACCAGACAGAGCCATGTGAGCAAATGTACACATTTATATGCATTCACCCACAGATTATTACATTGTTCATAGGTAAGCTACCAATGAGCGAAGAATACAAAACAATATCAAGTATGATGGATATGTTGGTGGGAAGACCGTGTTACAAAATGGCATGGGGATACGTGCCTGATGAAAGTCACAGCTGGAACAGATGCATTTATGAAATTCTAATATATTAAAGCATATGTGAGGTCTGGGAAAGAGGCAGCTTCTTCCCAGACCTCCTGCCAAGGGTTGTAAGAATGACACTTCCTGAACTACAGGGTGAATGCATGGAGGTCCTTACTTCACACACAAAAGAAAGATTTTCATGCTTGGAGCAGAAGAAAAGATGCCCACATGTATTTCTTACACAGATGAAAGGTTGTTTTAGCATATTCCTTCCTATAGAAGCCATCCCAGCACTCCTTGTCGAAGTCAGGTTCCCCTTAGGTGAGTCATTAAATCATCTTTTAATGCCCATACAAAGCCATCCTTCGCACAGCCCATGCTCCATGGTCTCCATCCACACCTCCCCACTCCTCTCACAGCAGCTCCCTCTCCAGCCCCAAGCCTCTGCACCATTTTCACTCCCTTCCAGCAGTCTTCATGCTGGCAGAACCAACCTAAAACTCTTTAGTAACTTGTGAGAGAAGAAGCTCTTATCAGGGTGCTTTCAAGCCCAAGAAGGGCAGCTCAGGTCTTCAGCAGACACCCCTAAAATAGGCATTCAACATTCCTAACAATGAAAGAAAGAAAATTTTAATGTAGTTTCACTCCCTTCCTCAAGCTAAATATGTAAATATGTGATGTAATAGGCTAAAGTCCAAACTAATGTTTTGATGAGAACTGTTCTTACCGTATAAAAACCAGCTTGACTTTTGATGGGGCAGTCTTAATGATCGCAGAAGCATTCTGATGACTTCTTCCATACAATATCTGATTGTTTATCTGTTAAAAGAAAAGGAAGATTTTCATTTAAGTGGAGAAGAATGCCTTGTTTTAATCTGTACCACCAACACTTCCATGTTTATTGTGCGATAATGAGATGAGATGAGGAGATGGGCATTGCTCTACTGGGTGTTGGACTGCCCAAGGCTGTCCCCTCTTCACTCAGTCAGCTGCCAGAGGAGATGGGGAGTAGCCTGCAACTCAGCAACAACCCTTTAACCATTTCTCTTCAGCTTTCTTGTCATTCCTTTTGAAAAGATAAATCCGAACGTGATTTTAAGAACATTCTCCTTCTCATACTGATTCCATGACGGACCACCAAATTGCAGCCTTAGAACAGATTTTAAAATATCACATTTTCAACATCTTAGAGTCCAATTTATCAAAGAAAAAATACTGTATTAAGAGCAAAACATTCCATGTTGTTTTCTAGATCAATATAAAACAGGAACCAATGCAGAGCTAACTTAGTCTTATCAGTAAGCCAGAAATGACGGAAATCTTTTACTCTTTCAGAGATCCCCAGAACAGATTTTAACTATCATTCCCAGATTTTTGGAAAACAACTTGCTCTTAAAAGAATCACATAGCTACGTCAACAGCTCAGATTTTGAGAAAGACACTCCTCTGTCTCACCTACAGGCAACCAGCAGTTCAGGAAAACTTGCTGTTAAGATTGTGCTGACTCCTCAGTTCTGCTGAAGGAAGCAGAACTGATGGCCATGGAGACAAAGGGCAGTTTAAGGACATGCCACACCACTTTTGCCACGATGGATCAAGGCACAGCACCAGGCACCAAGCACTGCTTTGGACACTTTTGCTGCATTGAAGCAATCACTGCAGTTTTCAGAGGGAAATAGCTTGGCTTTCATACAGTATGTGCTTCAGAACTTTCTCTAGGAAATAGAGCTGTATTTCCCGTTTGAGGAAAATAAGACACTTACGGTCTAGTGCCACACTCAGAGAGTGGGATTTCAACAAGGACAGCAGCATCTCTGAGATGAATATAGCATTCCTTCCAAGCCAAGCAAAAGCATACACAGTATCATACTGCAAAAAATAACCTGCAGTGTAGAAATCAATATATTTAAAGCATTTAATTAATTTCACAGGCTGGGCTTCTGTTAACACTATGCTACACCTCAGCCTGCCCATGATGTGCATTTCCTGCGCCTTATCCTCTCTTCATTAAACGCCTCCTGCCTCAGACGTATCCTAAGAGGGTGCTCACCTTTCAGCTCAGCATTGCACAAACTACAATCATGAAGATCATATACAGAACATAAGGTAGGCTTGAATACCACAATAAATTTAAAGAAAGTAAAAGCTGAGCTAAGAAGAAAAATTAGCTCTATCCCAGCTGAAATCAGAACAGTGGGGAAAAAGCCCACTATGTCAAGGTTTCAAAATTAATGGTATTTGGAGTCACGATGTCAGTTCAGGTCCGCAGTTCAGCTTGTCCCGTGACTTGCCATCTAAGCATCGGAGGCTTCTAAGCACGCAGAATAATCTGCTATTTAACTGGGTCACAATTCTCACTCCAAGCATCTTGGTTGGATTAAAGCACCCCTCTGGAGCTGGAGTGTTTGTGCACCCTTCCAAAGTGAGCAGCCAGCTTCGTTTCAATACTGTAATTTTTTCCTCCCACCCTTAATTTACAACATACTATTTCCATTCGCATGTGATATACTAATGCTGTTTAAAACAATAATGATAACGGAGCCCAGGAACAACTTACTAGTGATTATAGAAGGACTTTTTGTTACTGAAAATGTTTGCATTGGATTTTGGTTTCATCAGTTAAACAAGCACAATGGAAGGACAAGAATAAAACCCCTAACACTTGATTATTCATTCAGATTGAAGTGCAAACTGTTTACCTACCAAGCTGCTTACTGTACAAAGACAGCGCTAAGAAAGGTCGATGAACCTGAGCTGGCATAGGACAGTCAGTGC
>NW_010389118.1:87860-90334 GCF_000710305.1 Buceros rhinoceros silvestris
ACAGTGCTGCCTGAAACTGCCGCAATGGCAACAGTAGCAACATCTGAGGCCATGCTTTGGTAACCAAAGAGAGATTTAAAAACCTAGTGGTAAAAATAAAGGCTCAGTTGCATGATCTCAATGACCTTAAAGGTCTCTTCCAACCAAATGTTTCTGTGATTCTGGCCTCAAGCTGGACTTGAAAGTTCTGGTGAGTTTGTTGACTTAATTTCTCCAAGTTCAAAAATAAATTATTCACTGGGAATACTGTATGCTTTACAAATTGTTTGGCTTTAGTTAAATTACCATCAATTTTTCTAAACAGCAGACTTCTTGGATTAAAATTTATAGTCTTTGGCTAAATTAATCCTATTCACTAGATCTATCAAACAGCTCAAAATTTAATTAGCTGTGAGCTGGGTCTGTAAGTTATAATTATTTAATTACACCAAAATGAAAGGATAATCAAAGTAATATATCTCCCCAAGGTTTTGGACTGTCCCACATAGTTATTACAGCCAGTATTAATTTTTCTTGTCATCTTTTTTTTTTTAAAAAAAGTCACTTTGTTTTGCAAAGTAAATTAATGTTCTGTAAACTTCAGATACCACAGTGATGAGCAAAGCACAAAAGCCTACTTAAATAAAACAAAAAAAGAGAACATCTAGGACTTCATCAGCAACACCATTTTAAATCTTTCAAATTAAATAAAGCACCACGTCAGATCAACCACATAGTACCGTGGGAGTCAAAACCGATAAATCTGTGCTTTACTTTTTTTGTTAGAGATTAGAAAAGAAAAACAACGCTTTGACTAAGCAAAAGAAATAAACTGATTAAAATCAACCTCAAGTGTTCTTTGAATGTCTCTTTATAGACCTTCTTGGAAAGACAGCCGGGACCAGAGAAAGATGGAAACACGCTACAGGTATGAGGTCAGGTCAGCGTACTTAAGTTCGGTCTTTAATATAACCCTACACTGCTTTATGGCAGATTTTATCACATATCCCAGATGTACTGTTGCCTTCACCTACAAAAGTTTTGGTTTACAGTTTCATACACGAAAGCAGCAGAAAGTACAAATTCACTGAAATCTGAACTCTGAAATTAAGAAAAAAATCTGTACAGGATTGTTTGCTTCTCAGACTTTAATTTGCAGAAGAGAAACATTAGCTACAGATTTTTTTTTAAAAAAAAGAGCATTGTTTTTACTATGTGGCAGTAATGGAAATCCATAAAATTAGTATCATCTGATTTTTATGAAAATGAAGTTAAATGATACCCCAAAGCTAGTAAAAGAACTGGCACAGCTTTCTATAGTAATTATTTCTTTGTACCAATGCTTTAAGTTCCTTCTAACCACAGGAATTGCAGCATTTTGAGATACAGCCCCACTCTCTGAAACAATGGGAAAAGTTTCAAAAACTTTTTCATCAATCATTATATAGACTGAAACCCCGTAAAATACACCAAACCCCCAATAATAAAGCATGGGGAGAAACACTGGAAAGAAAAATTAATTAGAATGTGAATTCTTCTTTCCTCACCAAATTCCTTGCCCGGCACATGTTCAAGCATGTGCATCGACAGACCATAAACTCCATAAGGACAGAAAATCCCTGCCCTGCGCTGGAGCGGAGCTTTGCCGTAGGATCAGCAGGCAGCTGAGCCTGTGGTTCCCCACCTAGAGACTGAGGAAAGAGAGACAGGACGATGGCAAACTGCAGCTTGCCTGTGCCCTCCTGCACAACCAGCTTTCCCACTGCGGCTTCACCTTATCGGCAGCTTTAAAAATCACCACTCAACACTATCCTTAATTAACTTAACTAACCCGCATACAAAGTACGTGAGAAAAGTATTTGCATCCTCCTATGAAAATCCCAAGAGGACTCTACCCCTCAACGTTAACTTCAGGAAGTGGTCACCAGCGGTGTCCCCAAGGCTCAGTGTCGGGTCCTGTTCTCTTTAACATCTTTATCAACAATCTGGATGAGGGGATCAAGGGCACCCTCAGTCAGTTTGCAGATGACACCAAGTTAGGTGGGAGTGTTGATGTGCTTGAAGGTCAAGAGCTCTACAAAGAGATCTGGACAAGCTGGATCGATGGGCCGAACCCAATTGTATGAGGTTCAACACGGCCAAGTGCCGAGTCCTGCACTTCAGTCACAACGCTCCAAACTGGGGGCAGAGTGGCTGGGAGCGGCCTGGGGAAAAGGACCTGGGGGTGTTGGTCGACAGCGGCTGAAAAGAAGTCAGCAGTGTGGCCAGGTGGCCAAGAAGGCCAGCGGCATCCTGGACTGTATCAGGAATAGTGTGGCCAGCAGGACCACGGTGTCCAGATGGCTTTTGAATATCTGCAATAGGATTTCATGCTACTTCCATGCCAGTGATGCAGAAGGTAGAGCGAGATGGGGGTCCATCTCTTCTCCTCAGGAAACAATGACAGGACAAGAGAAAATGGCCCCCAGTTGTTCCAGGGAAGGTTGAGGTTGTCC
>NW_010389118.1:90523-96131 GCF_000710305.1 Buceros rhinoceros silvestris
GGAGTCCCCATCCCTGGAGGGGTTTCCCAGCCATGTGGAGGTGGTGCTGAGGGACAAGGGTCCGTGGGGACCTGGCAGTGCTGGGGGAACGAGGGGACTCAAGGAGCTGAAACGTCTTTTCCAATGAAATGATTCTGTAAATAAAGCTGAGAACAGAAGCTATGGCTATTTTATTAATTAAAAACCAAGCAGTTTTCTTCCACCTCCTGCCCCATTTTCAGCAGATAAGCAGGGACTGGAAGATGACAGAAAATCCCATCAACAGTAATTCAGCGTAACAGGGCTCTGAACAGCTTGGTTTATTAATAGAACACTGTTGACTCTTATGGTGAGATGATAATAATAATAATAACAGGGTGGATTATTCAGTGTGAATAAAACCTACCAGGAGGACAGACCCATGCAGAGCTCATGAGCAGCAGGGCTTAACAGCCCACGTACAGCACCACGTGAACTCGCTGCGGGCCATGCTGGGCACAATCAGCCACAGGACTAAGCCCAAACTAATAAGCATGAAGCAGTGCAGACACCTGCACTAAAACAGCAAGAGCGCAGGGCAGGAGCACCACAGATGGTTTCTTTGCTTGGAAAAAGAACGGAAAAGGAGAACTTGTGTCATGTAAAAAATACATGCTTTTGTATAGGGATCAAATTCTGACCCAAGTAATTTTCTAATCCATATGAGAGTAGGATGAAAGGACCTTTTCTCTCAAAAAGCTGTTTTCTCCAGCAACATACCCATCCAAAACACATCACAGAATATGTATTAAAAAAATAATGATTACGTACGATCTTTTAGTGTGACCTGCATTTCACCCAATGTATAGGCTGGATTGGCTTTGAACATGAGAGAGTATTACGCCCCAAACCCACTACTATTGCTTGAAGAAGCTAAAAGTGAGATGGTATTTCATTAATTCAGTGACAAAAGGTGTTATGGATAAGGAGCTAAGGCAGACTGGCAGCATCCCACCTCTCTCAGTTGAATCCAATCAAACTTCAGTTCAAAAGAAAAATGAAGAGATAATACTTATCTATCTCTATCTCCATCCCATTTACGTACAGTTATCAGTACTGGGGACAAGGACCTCAAATGCTTATGAATAAAGTGGTTGCAAAGTCCCACAGCTTTTTTTCTATGGAATAATGAAATATTTGACCAATGGGCAACGGCCTGCAGCTCAGTCTGCCAGTAGAACAATTTAATACCTACACACAGTGAGGCACTACCCAAGAGAGGTGAAGTTAAGTTGCTCCATCAATAAAAAGTGTCCATCCAGGTCTCCAAATGCAGGAAGGATCCCATGAGATCCCAAAATGCTTCTGCAACTAAGAACCGTACTCACAGTTTTTAATTTTATCTCTTTAGCTGGAGAAACCCAGACTGGATTCTGTCATTTCCTCACTTCTGAGCACTTGAGGTTGCCATTAATGCCATTTTAACATATTTTGTTGTAAAAGACACTGCCAGTAAAGCCTGCTGACCACCCTGACCTCTGCATCACCGACATGGAAGTAGCACAAAGTCACATTGGAGATACTCAAAAGCTATATGGACACAGTCCTGGGCAAACAGCTTGAGGTGGCGCTGCTTGAGCAAGGGCGGTTGGGCAAGATGGCCGCCAGAGGTGCCTTTCAGGCCCAACTATCCAGAGATACTCCTGCCTCAGTGACCCGTATACTTCTGGGGTATGAGGATTCCTAATGGTTACTGAAATCGTTATCAGACCTAATGGTTATTGAAAAAAACCTGCCAGTGTAAAAGTCCATTAGTTCAATTTCAAAATTCCTCACATAACACCAAAACGCTTTTAAAAGCTAAAAAAGCAGAGCAGGGATTAATTGACCACTGGTGTGAACATGAGAGGGCTGTACATGACTAATGCACAACCCATTCCTTTGTAGTACAGGATGTTTTGACACTGGATACATACTCACTGGGGACCAGCATGAGCTCACCACATCCTTTCACATAAGTAATCGCACACTGGTGACACACCTTTAATTGGATTGCAAAGGTAAACAAGAGAGGTAGTTACTGAAGTCTCTTTGAACTTCAGTTTATTTGAAGTTTGGCATTTTTGAGCTGGTGAACATCACAACTTCCACTGAAGAAAAAAAAAAATCATTTTATCTCCAGCTTGACAGGAAGAGGAATTAGGGCAACACCACCACTTTGGAAAACGCTACTTACAACATGGCTCATGCATGCAAATCCTGAGCCTTGAGATATATGTGATTAATCACAGAAGGAGCATCTTTCAAGTACTGCTGGCAATACTTAACATTAGATCAAACAAACACTGTGAGGAATAACTCACGAGGTACAAGAAAACTTCAGCAGATCCTTCTTCATGGGAAAGTATTGATACAAATGGCTCTACCTTTCCTCCAGCAGGAACTACCTGGTCTAGGACATGCACAGCGGCAAACAGTACCATGAGTCCTTCCAACTGGTATACACCCCAAATTTGACAATTTTCATTTTTTTACCATTAGAATTTGGTGCCAGGGACAGAAAGAACATATATTTGAAGGAGAAAGTAACTTTCCTACCCTACTGCAGTATGGTATAGACCTTCACACCATTTCTCACACTTAAAAAGATAATAACAAACTTCAGATGGTGGTGTTATTGCAGTAAAACAAGTCAGTCTTGTACTATGTGTATTGAAAACCCATAATTACAGAACTGTTAGACAGTGACAAGTGCTGAGACAATTCTGTGTGCTCCCAAGGTATCCCCAGGCAGTCAAATTGCTCTTTCTCAAGACAAGAAATGTGAGGAAATAGCTAGTTCTCTAGTGGCACAGTGAGTTGCTGAAAGATCACAAAAATCACCTCCCATGGAGAGCAGGAGGTCAGCATATACCTGCTCTTGAGTGAAAGCTGCTCTCTAAAGGAAAAAGCCCCAGGATGGCTGACTTTTTTTTTTTTTTTAAACCGCTGAAGCAATCATGACATGGGGAACCACTGCAGGTACGGCAGCAAAGTGTCATTTTGCAACAGTCAAAAATCAGATGAAGGGCAGGAAATCTGCGTTTTCAGTCTGAAGGTGAAGAAAGGAGACAGGAGACAAAAGTGAAGATAAAACACTACGCACCAACGAGCTCTCTTGCCACATGGGTGAAGTTATGCCAGACACAACTAAAGAAAATAAGTATTTGAAGCTACAACGGATCAAAACAGAAATTTATCAAAACAGAAACAGCACAAAATTTATTTTCAGGACAGGGAATATCCCTGTCATCTGTAAAAACACATATGGTAACTTTGAGGGGGTTTGGGTTTTTTTTTTTCTAATGTAAGGTGTGAATTCCCTTCTAAAACCACATATGCACCACAAGGATAGATTTACTGTTCCCTTCCTGCCTTTCAACAGTCCCTCCCTATGCAGAGCTTGTGAACATGCTGAGAGCACAGACTTCACTGACAAGACATTAGTTTTCACAGGCCAGTGATTTTTGTTTCACTGAAAACACATTTACCTGCCAAAGGCCAAGTTCTCAGTTGGCATAAATCAGTGCAGCTCCTTGCCTCAGCCACCTAATTCCATGTGCAGCCTTTATTTAAGGCTCAAAAGAGACCCTCACATATGCCTCTCCCTCTTGCCATATGAACCCTGCTTCGTAGTTAAGGGAAACACTTACCTCCAGAAGTTCATCGCCAATATGCATCCTTCCATCTCGTCCTGCAGGTCCATCTGGATTGATACCAACTACAAAGATGCTCATACGAGAGCGGTCCTTGTTGCCAGCAAGACTCAGTCCGAGCCCATTTTTGTCTTTCTCAAGCTCAATAATGTGCAGCTCTCCCGGCAGATCTGCGTATCTTTGCCTGATTTTTTCTAGGAAGACCAAGAAACATAAAATGAGTTATAATATAAAATAACTTACAATCAGAAGTTCAAGAACACAAATGAACACATTAGAAATTGGTGGCTTCTCAGCATTTACTCTTTGCTAACACAGGTCTTTCCAGCACAGACTCTCAAATGCCATTTGCTGTGCCTGTATCATGCGTGCAGCAAAACGCAGCATCAGCTGCATGTTAAAATTGTGCTATTTTTAATTATTTGTACAACCGGCTGGTTCCAAGCCAACAATTACTTGAAAGGAGCGTAAACAAGGGAATTCCAGCTGCACCTCAATCTTACCTTACAACAACTACCAATTTCAGGAAACTCTCATAAAGTTGGAGCTGGTTAATTAACCACCACGGGAAACCAAAACGCTTACGTTGCAAACGCGCTGCAGACTCACATCTCGAGGTAGAATCTTTTGCTTTTGCTTCTTTCTGGTGACTCAGGAATATGCTTACCATGCTCTGCTTAACATTATGTGCTACCGGGTGGATGATTACTCGAAGCAGATGTCAGTGACAATGTATATGAACGATTACATTTCTAAACGCAGCCACACTTGATATTAAGGTAGTTATTCGTCTTTCATCTATATTTCAAACGTTTCTGCAACGGAGCTCAATATACTTGGAGAATTATTTGGAGCACGTTGCGTCGCTGTGGATGCTGACAGTTTAATCTGAACGTTTTTTCACTGCTGGCATACAAACACCTATATTGCTTGTGAGGGTCAATTGCAGCTAGGGTGATTTTTTTCCTGCCTCATTGTCCTTTGCAGATTTTAAAGCCAGCTTCATAATATCACTGCATGCAGTGCTTCAGCTGGGCCACACATTAAAAAAAAGCAAGTCAAAGTATTTTGCTGCAGTTGGGTGTCACCTTTAGTACAGTGCCCAAGGTGAAAGAAACTGCTGCATTATGCATTAAGAGGAGAAATAAGAGATATTATATGTTCAGCTATTCCCCTGAGTCAGCAGCAGCAGCTAGCTGAATATTAGCTACCACCATTCTACTGGGGAAGGATGTTTTAGGACTGTGATTTAAGCACTGTAGCGAATGTTCCCATGACAACAAGGAAGAGGGGGAAGAGCTGGAGAAGGCGAGAGAGAGGCAACTAAAAGTGAATGGAAACTGCTGAGAAGGAAGACAGTGAAGTAGAGTTGGTCCTTCCAGAGCCCCTGTGGGGGCTGCCAGGGTGATTTAGCCATACTTGGGTCCACCTTGGCGGCTCTCCTCTCTGAGAGTCCTTCTTCAGCAATTCTACCAGCTGCAGTAGCCCCTTGTGCTTCAGCAGAGACCACTGGGACAGCATGAGCAGGCTCCCGTCTCCGAACCCAGAGGCACCCAAGAGCATTTCCTACATTCCGAGCAACACGGACAAGAACCAGCTCTCCTTTCACTGTATTTACATGCGGCATTTTCCTGCTGCACTCAAAACCCCCTGTGGCCCGGAGCCTGAGCATAAAACCCTGGGGACCTGTATGAAGATTGAGATGTTATCCCTGTAAAGCCCTACAGAGGTCTGCACAAAATCAGAATTATCATAAAAAATTAGAAACTTCATTTGTTACTATCAATTACATGCCAAAATTTCATATAACTGCATTAAATGGCAATCCATGCTGCGCAGTTCTTTACTACATTTCTGAACTAATGGGGTCAAAATGTAATTAGAAGTGTGATTTGCTACTTGAATTTGGAAAGCGGGTTTTTTTTCTGCTTAGAATGCAGGACACCTCCTGCTGA
>NW_010389118.1:96208-110198 GCF_000710305.1 Buceros rhinoceros silvestris
GCTGAAAAACAGGAAGTGAGAAAGGGGCTCAAAAACGGTGCTTCTGGAAGTACAGCAGGTACAAGCAACTACGCAGCCATGGGTTTTATTCACACCGCCAAGGTTTAATGTTCTTTTCCCATATGAAGTCCAGACCTAAAGAGTATCCAGACATTTTCTGCCCACCAGAATTAGACAAACATCTCATTACAGTGCAGCAAGTACCTGCAGCGCATGCCAGCTGCAAGAATATTAAGAACAGGTTGGAGCAGAAAAGGGCGGCTAAGGCAGACTCAGTGCTCTGGAGGGATGCTGTTGGCTCATCACGGCTCTGTCACAGTTCCTTCCTTGTTTACACGGACAACACATCACACTTTGATTTGCTAGGAGCAAAGCACACACCTAGAGCATGTTTTTAACAACTTGTAGTTGGATGCACAGGAAAGAAGTGAAGGAGCATGAACACACACACAGATTAGGCTGCACATCTTCAGAGACCACTTCAAAACTCATTTCAGTGAAACTCCTTGCAAGTCCCCAACATGAGCCTGAGGCAGGAGCAGCTTTGTGACACTGCACATGGACGCACCACTCCAGCCTCTGTCTGCGCACAAGCGCCTTCGGAGACCACCATTATCAGTAAGTCTGTGAACTCGGCGATGTTTCCTCCTGCAGGAGCAGCCCCAAAGGAGCTTCTCTCACGGGAAACATGTTAGCTGTTCAGAAGTTCGCGTATATTCCCATTGCATGCTGGGCTGGAACTGAAAGAAAGTTTTGGTCCTCAAACAATTAGTTGTTAGGGCCATTGCCTGGGATGAGACAGAGCTCCACTACAGTTTTTGGTCTGTCTGCACTGGGCCAGAATTGGAAACACGGCGAGCTGATGCCCAGCTCAGCAATCCGGCTGCACCAGTAATCCCCCACTGCAGGAACAAGTCTTTGGGCAATGAAAAATTTATCTGGGCAAAAACCAGAGACCAACTCCAGGGGTCATCAAGTTGCTCTTTTTGTTAAGATTTTTTTTTTTTTTAAGGTTTTCCCCTGTTTTTGTTTGAAAAAATCTCCATACTTTCAACAGAAGGAAACCGCTGTGCAGCCTAAGCCCATCATTAATTTATCACATTCATTTACAAAGCAACTGTTTGAGACGGGTGGAGTGGTAAAATAGTGGGAGACTACAGAGGAAACAATGAAGGTGTCACATGCCAAGTGCCGCTGCCAGTCCAGCAAGACAGCACCGTTATCGAGCGCTGCCGGAGAAGATGCAAACGTGCGTACACGTTTGTGCATGCAGGGACAAGCAGAGGCACCCCTGCTTTTACGATAAAGCCTCCCTTAGCCAGGCATGCTGTCTCCTCCCGGAGCAACAGAAGGTTCTGGCTCTCATAAGCCCCACTTCCTGCAATTAAGCGCTTCCAAGGGCTGTCCTCAGCAGCCAGCCTTGCAGTGTAAATGATAACGCATGGTTCCCAGCGGTTACTCATCCAATCTGCATACAAATATCCTTTGGGCATCCAGCTGATGTCCTATAACGCTGGAATCGTATTCTCAGTTTGCCTCTTAATAAGAATCTCATAAGATTATTTTAAACAAGTATTTACTGCTTAAACAAACGTGCATCCAAGGCATCTTCTTTTTAATGCTGTTTTCAGCTGTTTTTTCTCCCCTCCAGCTGGTATCGCTTTTCAGTTCTCTGCCTAGCATTGGGGAGCCAGTTAGCATCTGCTTTTGCAAAGAATTCCATTATCTGCCTTCATTACCAGATACTTTACACAAGGCAATTGTAATTCTGTTGTTGCTGCAATACACGCGGGATGCGGCGATTCTTGTTTTGGCACTACACGGAGTTGTTTCCACATTCAGTGACAATACGCCTCCCAACTTCTGCAAACATACCTCACTGATGATATTGAACTAGCTAAGGTTGCATTTTTAAAAGAAAAAAATACCATACAGATGTAATGTGAACTAAAAGCACAAGTACCTGCTTTAGTGATCACTCCTGCAATAATCTCCCAGTTATATTAGCAGACAATTACATTTCAAAGAGAAAACCCTGCAAATGGAAGACAAGTGCTTTCAAACAATATACTATAATGCTGCTGCATATGTTTCCCTGCTTCTATTCCTCTATTCCTATTATATTAAACAGGGAGATAAAAGAAATAAATGGGGACAATATAGGTAGGATATTGGTGTTTGCATGATCTAGTATTGCAAGAAATACACAATTTATCTGCACGGCAAAACCAGATACTGCTTCTCAGGAAGGCAAAAGGCTCTTTAAATTACGAAGATATATAAAGCACTTGCAAAGGGCTGAGAAGCCCTTTCCCCAAACCTGCTGAAATCTCCAGTTAAATGAGCTGAAAGGGAAGAGGTGTCTCTTTTGAAAATGGTGTCTCTGCGTGATGCAAATTAGAGTCCTTCTAGAAAGGTAAAAAGAGGAAAAGAAAAAGGTCTGGATGACTCAGCTGGGAGATTGGTTTTAGTACCAAATGCTCAATGTTAAAACTGTTCAGGCAAAATATAGAGAAAAGAAAGGTGGGAAAAACAGCACAAAAAGAAATGAGAGATGATAGTTGAAGGTGATACTGAGGATTTTACACCCTTCTTGCATTACCTCGGATAACTCGGATACTAGCAACAGATAGCTGTTTCTGGAGACTTTACACTGGTCTCATTCATCAGCCCGTGTTCACATTCGCAGTTTTAGCTACCATTTTTAGCACATGTCACATAACACGGTTATAGTCGTCGCCTTTTTGGAGATTACTCTGCTCAGCCAGCAGCGCTGCAGCATCACAACCCCTGGTCTTCATTTAGTAACGATAGATATCAGAATGCAGCCAGCATCCACACACAGAGACAACCTTGCATATCAAACAACTCATTCCCTTCTTGATTTCACTATAAACACTAAGAAAAAATAATGTTGGATGTCCCCTGAAAGCTAACCCTAGAGCTGTGAGGGCAGCACTTCTAATTTACTGATTACAATTTACAAGAACCTAAATAACCATATTGAAGGGACCGTAATTGAACAAATGGGGTTTCGAATTCTCCCACTACTAATAATATAATGAGCTTATTGTTTTAATCTTCCCACTAGCCCCCTATTCAGCTCCAAGGAGGCAGAGTTCTTCAAACCTCATCTCAAAAGAGATGCACTCGTCTGTTTTTGTTTAGCTTTAAACTGAAAAAGAGAGAGAATTTCTGTAATGCTTTCTTAAATTCCATAAAATCATTCCAATTCTTCTCTCGGTGATCGGCATGCACGAGAAAAATATTATATTCAAAACCAGCAAATCTAGGTGGAAGAGCTAGAGATCAACTTATGATCAGTCCCTCTCCCTCATGTGGTGAGAAACGAGGACAGAGCCTGTTGGGCTCACGTCTTCGTAAACGCTGTTGTCCCTAGACCTGTCGGCTGGGAGCATCCCTGCAGCAGGATGGGGCAGCTACAGGTTCCCCATCTGGTCCAGAGACTCAGCATCCCCTGCAAGCTCCCCACACCACCCCTTTGGCAACCCTTTGCTTCATGTACATCACGTGAAAGTCATTTACCAAAACTCAAGCATTGATTTTCAGAGAAAAATAAAACCCCAAGCCCAAGTCTGTCATACAAGGAAGCAAAACAGAAGAGCTCCAGGACTGTGGCTCTCTCCTTCCTCCACAAAATACTGTGAGCCCAATCATTTTAACATTACTTCTAAGTACATGAGGAGAGAGCACGCACAAGGTGCCACGCAGGCAAAGCCTCTTCCAGATGAACAGCTGAAGTGTGGCCTTTCATGCTCTCACAAATACAGCTCCCCCAAGCTCAAGTAAAAACCAGCAGGCATTAAACTCTGAGACAATATTCTTACCCTGACTTGAAGAATGCCCCTTTTCTTCTTTTTTCTGTAAAGGATTTGGGCTGTTATATGGGATCCCCACGTTTCTTCCTTTCTAACGGCTCCCTTCAGCTCACCTCCCATTCCTTCTTGCTCCTCTCACGCCATGCAAGCACTTGCCACGGCTTCTCAACTCGCACAAGAAAACTTTCCTTCTCCTCCTTAAATCCCACTCATCCCTCACTTCACTCTTTCTACAGCAGAAGGTAAACATTTCTGCTAGTGGTTTTTAACTAATCCAGGAAGAAGGGTATAATGAGAGTCTCCACAATCCATTTCAAGTACCATTTCATTTTGTTTCTGTGAGCAGGTGACATTTAGAAACAGTTATCATTATTTTTTTCTTCCTATAATCAAGGAATTGTCATACCCAAAGACAACAGCAGAGAAAAGCGACATTTAGCCCTGGCTGAAAACAAGTGAGGCTCCAGACCATAATGTCAGGGAGCCCTCCAATTCTTGCACCACCTCACATCAACATTTGGAACAAATGGAGTTCTTGCCAACAATGTTTTCCTTATTTCAGGCCCAAAGCTTCAAGTTGTCCGAGGAAGAGATGTTATATGTTTTTCCTTTTTAATTAGATGAGCAAGACAAATCTATTCACACCAATGTTTATCTGAAATCTTTAACACTTTTAACAGGAATTTTAGTGAAAGTGTGGTAAGCAGAGCATCCTGATGCTAATAATTGCTGATAATAAGAAAATCTTCCTTCCCCTGCACACAATACTCATTTGCCTTTCAAATGACACATTAACCCTCATCAAAGCACTTGGGTTTCCTCAGCAGTGACCTCCTCTGGGTGCTGTGACCTCGCAATCAGTCACTTGGGTGACTCGGAGTGCCTCCCCACCAGCTGACGATCCTGCAGTCTTACAGGCTTTGGAGGAAAGGACTGGCAAAAGCTGCCAGTGTTTCTTGCCTGCTGCCCCGGAACTGACAAACTGGTTGTTTCCTCTAGACAGGAGACACGCCGAATGGACGAGCTGTTGGAGCATTGTACTGCCACTGCTTGATTAAACAGAGTCAAATAGCAACAGAGACATTTTTCTTTTGATAAAATTCTTTATGAGGATACCAATAGTTAAGTACAAAAAAATATCACATCGTGGCTGATGTCTCTGCCCACAAAAGGCCCAACTGAAGGCATTTTGAACAAATAACATCCTTAAAATGGGGAGCAGAGTCAAAAGGCAGCTGATGTAGACCCCGTTTTTAAGCCATTGAAAAGATAACTGAGAAAAATCCCATAAAAATATTCTACTGTATAATATTGCAGTATATTATATTGTGCTATGCAGTTTAACTCCTCTAAGGCCAAAATACTGCAGCCTTCAGAGCTTTCCAGCCCGCTTGGTGGTGATGGCACCGAGCAGCCCAGAGATAAGGCTGTTATCACAAACGCTAGGCTCACGGACACCAAACCTTCTGAGAGGAAAGCAGTGTTGCTTCTGCTCTGCAGAGGCTTGCCTAACGTAGTTCTCCGGGAAGCCAGGATATGGTAACAGTACAAGGACATGAGAAAATACTGATTTCCATCTGCATAGTCTCAAGGGAATTTGAAATAGCTCTAAACACATATTCCTTGCACTTCTGGCTTGCTGGTGGTGGACATCACCCGGCCCTCACATGCCAGCCAAGAGTCAGTGATCTGTAAGGATGCACAACGCGTACACACAAACCCACTTTACAATGAAATTTTGGGGAATAAAAAAACCAAATACCTCACAACTGGGATAGAAATGTCTTTTCTAAGCTACATTTCCTGGTAGGAACAAGTTTTCTGGCTTGCTCCTGACCACTTTGCTCTGCTAGGATCTATAATCCGTTCCCTACAGTTGTATTTGAAAGCGGCTCGTTCATTTGATGGAGGAACAAGAGCATCTGAGACCAAACAAAGAATACTGGGGAACTCTAATCCACTGCTTTTCTGCCTGGTCTCAACATGAACAAATGAATACTGTGAACATTTAAATTCTTCCTCCCCTGACAGTAATACAGCATAACTTGATCTGACAGTGTTTCATCTTTAAATAACGATGTTCCCACAAAACGACTGGCACAGTCATTATCTTGGAATCTTTCTGCACTGAGTCTAATTAAAGAGAGTGGCATCAGACTATTGTCAGAAACTGGAAGTATGTTACCTAACAAAGGCTGTTACGGGCCAACTTTCCCAGTGATAAGGAGTAGTGAAAGGCAGCCCAGAGGACACCTCTCGGAAGCCAGGGTGATAAGACATTTCTCACATTGCGATTTGTTCCTAATTTAAGAAACTGTGGTGAGAGCCTGAACCTCCTTCATCTAGAGGGGGACGGGATGAGAAAATGAGGAGACTTTTGGAATTAATAATAGACTTTTTGACCAGAAAACCTAACTTGTACTGATGACCCCAAAGATCTAAAGAAAACTCAAAGGAAGGTCTCATGGGGAATTGCCACCATTTGTGAAATGTAGGCAAAAAACCGTAAAGTCTAAAAAAACCCCAAAACAGTTGCATTAACAAGCCATAGATATAAAAAAGACTAAGAATCTGGTTGAGAAAGAGCAGGTGAAGAGGACAAAATGATACTGCACAGCTCGAATAGAGATGGTGGAGAGGAGATGACAGGAAGAATGTCCCAACCTAACGTGATCGCTTGCTTTGCCACAGAGGCACAGCCCTGCAACGCAACAAAGCCACGTAAAATCAGTGTGTCTTGACTAGGGCTAAACTAAATTTTGGATTAAAAACCCACCACAGTAGTTTAAGTTCATTTGTAAGCAATTTTAAGATATGCTGTAACAGCGGTTAGAAAAGATTAAAGTTGGATGAGTCACGCGGGACCATAAAGCCCAGGAAAATACCCACAGAGCTATGGTGGAAAATAAGGCTTAACAATGAGAGGAACCAGGGAAGATGGATCGGGATCATCTACCTTAGCTGTGATTTAATTCAATGGTGATCTTAACAATAAACTTTAATGTTCTCTAATATTCTTAGGTTTTAGTTATTTTGCTAAAGTTTGTAACCTGTTAGTCACTACAAGAATACATTTATCTGTGACAAAAGTTTTATTTATACTGTATGTTCCCTCTTTGGGCCAACTAAATACATGCTGTACATGTATTTAAGGAAATGCAATTGTTGAATTGCTGAAGATTTATCTCACTTGTCAGATATATTTCCTAACAATATATACGGTTTGTATTTGGACAGAAATTAGAATGCAATTAAAATACAAGCAACAGCTTTGTGATAAAAATATTGCAGGCAAACATGCCAATTGTGATTAATATAAGAAAAATATTTTTATTGAAAAGTTTTCATTTAAAGCTGGAATGTTAAACAAAAGCATTGTTATTCTCACAGCAGATAATGGAGGTTCTATGGTGATCAAAAACATTTGTAAATGGTCTAATTTCCATGTCGTCAATGGTTTCCTTTTGTCTGTCTCTGGGCCTTCACAAACACCTAGTTAACGACAAATACTGTGCAGTGACCTCGGAGGAGGTTCTGCCATCACACCACAGCCACAAACACTTCCATAATTTTCCAACTGACATCTCTCAACTTCACACTCCTAGTTCTTACTCACAGACCAGAAAAGAAAAATATCCTTTTTCAGCCCCTAATAAGTTGTTCAAGTTTGATAAGCTATTTTCATTCCCTCTGAATTAGTTGAACAAGCTGTAGGGAGAATAGGTCTTTGTTTCAGGCAGCTGAAGAAAAAGTCAAAAGCTGGCTTTTTACTACAGTCCATTCTGGGTCCAGGTTTCTCTCAATCCCCTGGGTGCACACACACTTTCCCTGAATGTTTTATTCACTTAAATTCTGTTAATAGGTTAGAGCATGCTCAGATCTTTATGGAGATTGCCACTGAAAACTTGTGATGCATGTTAGAAGCAGAGAATGTTTGATTTAAATTAAGCACAAATCCAATTTAAATAAAAAAGCAGTTTAATCTTAAAAAAGATGCATATCCAGCTTTAAAGGAGGTAAGGCGATAGAGTGTACTCCACTCCAGAAGAGACCTGACCAGCCCGACAACACTGTTTATTAGAGTTTACAGTCTATACCTGGTTAATCTCTCCTCAAACTGATTACAAACACAAACTATCTGATGGCTTTTAGGATCCCCTGTGCTTTCGCACAGGACACTGAAACCACGCTTGCTCATTCCCCAGTTCTGCTCAGAGGTCTGTCAGCTACGTGAAGACGGTTCCTGCACTGTGTTTGGTGTGCTACATATCCACCTCGACACTGCACACTTCTGTACGTGAAGGCAAGAAAGAAAATACTAGATAAGAAGAACAGGGCCAGCCCAGCCTATACCTCCCTACATCATGCGACGCTTCTACGGAGCCAAGAAATTTCAAGAGTTAGTTCCAGGTCTTGGGTTTTTTTAGCTATCAAATTGCACTTGAGTCATTTTCGACCTTTTTACAACATCAAGCAATGCTTAGAGTCTTTAAGTACAAATCTGAGTTTCCCAATGTCATGGCTTGCCTTTGATTGCTGAGGTAAAATGAAAACGAAAAATGACTGCAACATCCGACAATGCCGCAGACTACCAATTTCTGCGCCTTAGAACAAAACACATCCCTGTAATTTCACTTTAAAGCCTCTTCTATTAATAAGACCCAATAATAATTATTCTACTCTAGCTTTCCATATCCTCAGATGTGATGCAAGTATCCCATTTACAATGTCTAATGTATTAATCGTAGTATGACCTGTCAAACAGGTACACAAGCTAATGGTACAGCCACCACTGGGCAACTGCTGGCTTCAAATCCAAGAGAGATCTGAGACTCAAAGTTCCCACATCTCCAAACAAGGTTTCTGATACACCACTTGGCTGTCCCATGATCAAGAGAGTATTACTGGCAGCCTCTGGTAACATGAACACACAGGATCCCTTTCCCAAGTCACTGAGCTACAAGACTCAGCCAAGGCAAGCACCGGACCATTGCTGCATTACGCTCTTTAACGTGGCCCCCACGTTCCCCTCCTGTTTCAGGAGAAGCAAACTTCAGCTCCCCTTTACATGCTTTGGTTCTCATCACCCTGGGCCAGCTGGCAGTGTTGTGCGGAGCAGATTTGCACAGCCCATGCCTTCTCGTTGCTTGCTTCATGCTCATTTCATTGCTGAGGAGATGCTCAAGCTCCTTGATGACATTTCCCAGTCTTACAGAGGAGAGGATAAAAGAAAGGGGCTCACAGCACTCTAATCATGGGTTTAGCCCATGAGAAGTCCCATGCAAAGCGGAGCTGAAGGAGAACGTCCTCCCTCCCTCCTCCTCTGTTCAAGCCAATTCTTGTGCTCCTCAGACTCCTCTGTGAGCCAGTGCAGTTCACCAACCCACCAGAAAACTATTCCTCTTTAATGGTGGGGCAGGTTTCTGCTGAGTGAGTGAGTTGGACAGGCTGAACAAGAGACTAGCAACCAGCACCCAAGTACCATAAACAACTGGGGAAGGTGGGAGCAAAGACAGGCAAAGCTCACGGTTAGATGGTCTTATACTGTGGAGCTTCAGCCTGAGAAATAGCAGATCATTAGAGGAGGATGACAAAGAAAATGCTGCTCATATTGTTGAGCAACTAAAACGCAAGCTTCCATGCAGAAAACACACCGTTTGATTAATGCTATTATTCCAAAGGAGAAAGGAGCCAACCAAATGAAGAACTCACTCAAATGTCCCTTGTTAAAATGAGAAAGCAAGGGCTTATTACTTGGGATAATTTTAAATTGTCTTATGTGTTATAAACTGAAAATAAGTATGTACGTGGTGCTAACAAGAACACAAGACTCTTCTACCACTGAAAAAACCCACTCAGTAACTCTGGCATTTACACAGCCAACTGCCGCCTTCTTTTTCCGTCAAGGTGCAGTGGGGGCATCTGGACAACATGGACATGCACGGACAACAATTGCTCCCCCCACAAAAATCCCCATTTTAATATCCCTGTGAAATCATAAACCAGTTGTATCCTCTCCCTAAACAAGCCATACATCTTATTTAATCAGCTGTGTTGAGAGTCTGTTCAAGAAGTTAATCGGGTTTATGCTGCACTTATGACATCATAAAACTTGACAGATTTGATTAAACAAGGCAATATTTTTGTATCAGAAATTGTATTCTGATTGTTTTTAATCTCTCTGAAGGACAGAGTCTGGCAGATCTGTTTTCCACAAAGAGTAAAATAAAAGGATTAGGGTCTGCCACTTTTGCTTATACCACATTTCAAATAAGAGGTGATAAGCAACGCATTTATTTCTCTGCAGAAGGAAAATAAAATCACAAACAAATGGACAGAGTATTTTAAAAGGTTTTTTTTAGTACTAAAATATGTTATTAGGTAACAAATAGCTTCTCTTTAATGTATTTAATGAAATTAAGATATTAATGCATTAAGCTTTGGGCATTTTTTAAATGAACACAATTATAATCAGGAAATTGATGATGTATAAGAACAGAGACAGGCAGTATGTCAAGCACTCTCTCTTTTCCTTCTGGCAAAAGAAATCCATCTCCAAGGATTTCTCCAAGAGGAAGAGCTAAATGGATAAACTCCACTATATTAAACAGACTTACTTTTCCCACTCTGGCTGGAGGAGAAAATCAGCTTAGGAGAAAGGTAAAAAACAAATGCTGGAGGGGAAAAATAAGAGTGGGGTATGGTAGTTTTCACTGTAGTTCTTTTGGTTTGATATCTAACTAATTTTTTTGTGTCTTGTGGAATTTAGCCTTCAAAAAGGAATGATTCAGATCCATGACTTGCTCCTCAGGAATAAACACTATCTTTTGGGTAAGGTGGAACTCCACGGATCCTGCTTTTAATTTAATTTTATTTTAAAATCTACATGGCCATCCTACCCCTGGAAGCTGTGGCACAGTGCACCAGAAGGCTCAAGATGCTTTATATGTCTTACGACAGATGGCTAACCAAGACATCCAACAGACGGTAACCAAGCCAGAAGAGACGACGGGTCTTTTGAACTGCAGTTGAGGGGTAATGCTCCAGTGTTTAGTAATTAGAGATTAATCGTAATGTAAATTAACTTTAATTCTAATATGGTAAATCATTTTATTCTGTTTTCCTATAGAAACAAAGCTTATGATTATACCTTAATGCAATCCCAGCTCCTGCCCCAAACCCTTTGAACCTGCTGGCCAATTTGAAGCAAATCTGATGGTGGACTGGGGGTCTCGAAGGTACTGTAAAAGGTTCATGAAAATAGGTGGCCGTGCAGAGGAGAGAAACCTGATAAATATCCTGACTGGGGGAAAGGCTTTGGTGTGAGATCACACTTTATTAAAGTGCCAAAGAATTCACGAGAGAAAACCCTTAGAAATGCTCCAACCACAGAAAAAGCTTAAATCGGAGCTCACACCTTCCTCGACACCCGAGTCAGTCAAACGGGAGACACAAATCTGTAGAAATGCAACTTCATTAGCTGCAGTTCTCAGAGCAGTACTTGTTAAACTCTTCACAACTCTGCACTCAAGTTCTGGCTGGAGGCAGCACCGAGAGCACCCAACCAGCACCTCTGTCCTCCCCGCAAAATGACTCTTTCACATCTCTGAGCAGAGTGCAGAAATCAGCCAAAAAAGCAAAGAGGAAGGTCTGCCAACACACGGTTACCAGGGGACAGGGAGGAGGGGCTGGAGCAGATGTACCAACTGGCTGCTATACAGATCCGGCCAGGGACGCCGAAAGGGCAAGCCCATTGGTTTGCTCTGATGCCAAGAGCCATCCGCTCGTGCTGCCAGCAGCTGCCGCGGGTGCTGCTCACTCTGCCCTTCTGAGCTGGCGCTCTCCCTGACGCGTGTCACTGTGCAAGTCCTCCCCATCTACCACGCTACAATATGCCTCCTGCACACACAAAAGAATGGCCACATCACTCTGTCCCCGAAAGGCTTCGCTCCTTCGCTCCCCATTCCTCACAAAATCCCTTTCAATCTCTTTCTTGGCCCTCGCTCATCAGCTGCCCATGCTCACCCTTGCATACAGCTCTACTTACTCCCTCGTCCATCACATCCCAGTCTCATCTCATTTTTTTACCCTTCCTTTTCTGCCAGCCCTTCAGTGACACACCTCACTACATACCATGCTGTCAAGCTGTTCACTTAATGGTTTTCTTCCCTTGAAAAAAACAGTACTTTTTTTTTTTAAATCACATCCTCTATACTTCTAACAACTTAATCTGAAATGAGCTCTTGCTGTAAAATTACTGCATTGTCTATTTAAATCCATTAGTGATACACAACAAAATGGTACTGTATTAATCTTCAAATAACCTGTCATAGACCTGAGAAAATAAAAGGTTTTGAAATGGAGGAAAGTACAGCCAAACCTTATGGCGCTTAAAACAGGTTTTTTTGCCAAACACTTGACAGAAAGACAGTCTCTGATTCAGAACAGAGTTTGCATTAAAGTTTACAGTTCAGTGCAGAAGACTGTCCAGATTTGAAGGTCCAAGTCACAGGTGAGCCTGGCACAGGGAGCCGAAGGGTCCGGCACCGAGGGAACCTCATCCCTCCCCCTTCCCTGGGCATCCAGCCGACGTGCTGCGCTGAGCGGCCCTGATGACTGCATCACAGAGTGGCCACGGCTCTACCAGACCAGCCAGTTTGAGAGCCATTGCACACTGGTGTCGTATAGGATACACTTTGCTGTTGGTTTAAGGTACAGCAAATGCTGCTGCTTGCTGTTTGCTCCCAGAGCACCTGGAGGGATGGAGACTTAGTAGCTAATATCTTGGAGAACGATTTAAATGGTGTAATTTCTCTCTGCTCCCACAAGCACAGCATAGAGAGTCAACTTGGGTCCACATGCATGTGCACGCACAAACAAATGCCTTGTGCCTTCATGCTCTGTGCCATTTCCATCCAAATTCCTCCCAATTTAGTGATTTGTGACTGATCAACTTAACACGGTTACTTAAACAGCACGTGACAAGTATAAGAACTTGTGTTCAATGCCTTGGGACCATCACACCATGGAAATAATGACTTTCCACCTCACTTTATCGGCCTGGTTCAACATTCAAAGTTGAACATTTACCCATCAAGAAATGCTACTTAAGCTTATGCTTCTGAAATTGCAGCTAGAACACATAAGTATTTATAAATATGTGACAGCTAATGCACTTGGGTTTCAGTTAAGGGATACAAAAAAACCTCCAAAACTACCTAAAACATTTTAAACAAACCCAACCCAAAACAACTGTTAAAAGTATCAACAGAACAATTACAAAATGGTATGATGGAGTCAAAGTTTACTGTAGCTCTGTCACCTGAACAGGAATTCCCAAATTCAGCTCGCTGTTGGGACAGCAGCGGCTCCTGGCTCTCTGCAGAAAGACCTATCTGCGTAAGGACATGCAGAAGAGTAGGGTCCTCCTCCGCACTCAAGCCTTGTCCTTCCCCCAGATCAAGACCCCAAACAGACCCCTTACCTGTGCTGTTCTCCTGTTGCATGTTCTAACTCAAAACCCCCATTACTCCATTTTGCTCTACTTTCTTCCTTACCTTCTCAAAATGATCCCAAAATATGATGCCAAGTTCAACCCTGCTCCTGGATCTTGAATTCCAGCTGTGGATTCTGGCAGCAGCTGCATCCCACAGCCCAACTGGTGGGCAGGGCAAGGAAAGTGCTGGGAGCTCACAGCACTGAGACACCACTTGGTGTCAGTGGTCCCTGACCTGCCATCGCCCATTGGAAACACTTTCCCATTCACCGAGGTAATCTGGATTAACAGGTGTCTCGATGGAGGGGCTCACCCCTCACCCCTGGGGAGCACACGGAGCGCCCATGCAGCCCCACAGCTCTCTGCACAGGGGTGCCAGCATAGCCCAGGGTCCTCAGCTTTGAGGAGCTCTTCTCTCCAGACCTCCATTCCACCTCTGCCCAGCACATGCACACCCACACACATGCACTTTTTACATTCACAGCAGCAGAAATTGGCTGATTCCTTGACAATTCCCCAAAACTCAATGTTACAGTATTTCCTCCAATAACTTTTTTGGGAAGCAGAGACAGAGCAGCACAAGCCATGACCTCTAAGCATTGATGAAGCAAACAGACATGTTCATGATTACACTAATAATAAAAGCCTCATTTTT
>NW_010389118.1:110367-110666 GCF_000710305.1 Buceros rhinoceros silvestris
TCTCCCAATTTCAAGATGGCAAAAGCCTTTTGCATTTGCTGATAAAATAGAGATGTTCATCTGACACAGACAGCAGCCTGTTATACTCCCCCCCACATGTATATATATGTGTATATAGATCTCCTTCCTAATGTCATTAGCTTGCAAGTAGTTTTCAATACTCATGTGGCGACTACATGGCACAAAGCAAATTTTTAATCGTCTGTCACAGCATACTTTAACTAACATACCTATAGGACAAATATTCAGGATTGCTCTTTAAATGCCAGCTATCCTGATGAAGAGCAATTACATTCCTG
>NW_010389118.1:110801-131040 GCF_000710305.1 Buceros rhinoceros silvestris
GAAGGCAAACTGATCACCAGCCCCTAAGCCACGACACTGAGTAGGGGAGAATCAAGTCTTATGATTGAGGAGCAAATGGTAACTTCAACTTTCTCAAACAGTTAAGGAAGTTATTCCAGAGCGCTGCCTCAATTACTGTAACACTGTGGAAAACAAGGGAACATCTGTAAAGAATGTAATTATTGCCATTTAACATTTTTACTTTCCCTTCTGTTAGAGGCTTACTTCCACTGCATATTTGGAGCAGCTACTCCTTAAACTGAGCAGACCATTTTGGAACCGAGCTATTATGCAAATAATCCGTATTCTAACTACAAGCAATGCTGTGCTAGTCTGGACAAGACACAATGCACAGTAGAGTTTCTCTTTAATTTTTTTTTGTGTGTGTGCAGTGAAGCAACATCATTTACGATGGTAATGATGGAAGATAGCTGCCTATCTAAAAATCAGACATCCAAGAATATAAACACATAACCACCTTTTAAGGGCTGGGGTTTGTCTTTCATTTCTTTATTTAAATGTTTACATCCTTTTTACATATTTTTAGTTGCAAGTCATTGCAGTGATATTAAGTGCTCTTCAATGAGAGCAATATAAAAATCTACTTGTATGATCCTCTCCTAGCAAGTTTGTACCTGCGTATGCAGATCTATGCCACAGACGTTATCTTCTAGCTGTAAGTTACATGAAATTACTTCTCTGTAACACCTGAGCAAGATCAAAGATCCCAAACCACATAAGGCACCTGCACCATGCCTTAGACAACCGTAAAACATCAAACCAGGCTATTTCATGCCTGGCATTTTAATGCTATTCTCTGGATACCTGGCTTGTGTTGGAAGAAAAGATCATACCTAAGAACAAATGCAATCTAAGGCAATATTTAAAGATTAGATTATCCTTCATTGCAAATAGCTCATTTGTTTACTATCACATTGCTTTATTCTTGTTTTGCCTTCTCATACCATGAAAATGCTGAATATTCAGTTTAGATTCCCCAGCAGCTTTTTATTTTAGTCTAAAAACATTTACCTAACACATTCTTAACAAGCAAAGTGAAGAAAATTCAGCCATCTGTCTCTACATTACAATAACAGTTATGGAAGAGTAGATTCTTCTATACGGCAAGAAATTTAATGCTAGGAATTCTTATACTTCCAGCACTGCGTGCTCATGTCAGTTCAGTATATAAGAATGTGGAACACCAATGTGCATAGAAACAATGATGTATAAGCAAACACAAGACAAAATATTTTAAAGATATTAAAAGCATTCAATATTCTGATCATGCTGTATGTCTATGCTTCAAACTGAGGAGAAAAAAAAGGATCTGTGCTATTGTTTTCTTATCTCTAGCACTTCACTAGTTTTAAATTATCACTAAAAATGCTTAAAATGACTTGCTGGAAACAAACACAATATAGAGAGAGAGCTGAATCCTTACCTGGGAAACCCCCTTGTACCATTGCTGTACCAGCATGTACTTCAAGATATCTGCATTCCTGACAAACATTCAGTGCTGTAAGCAGCTCAAATCCTCATCAGACACAGACTCAGTGCTTGGCTTTCTTCTGACGACCTTGGGCCTATTTTTCTGAGATTTTTCTCTCCTTAAGGGCAAACCGTCTGTCTGTTTCTATTATGAGATGCCATCAATTACATTAATTTCAAGCTCCCCACAAGCTAACGGTTACATCTGCCAGCAGATGAAAGCTGCCTGTGAAAGTACGCCGGGAGCAGCAGATCTCTGGTTTCCCACATCTGACCCACTGATGCTCCACGGCTGCTGGTTGTGCGCTGCCTTACTCTGCTAGCATTCGAATGACATCTCTATCCCCAAACACGAGTCACCTCAAACGGTTGTTTATATCGCTGGTAGCTGCAGGTACTATCGCGCTTAATGACCCACTGCATGGCAAAGTAGCAGTTAATAGCCATTATTTATCTAAGCAGCCTTGCCATGCAAGCTAGAGGGGTTAAAAATCAATTTCTCTTAGTCAAAGGGCTTCATTAAACGTCTTATTTTCCAGCGCTGCAGTTTCCCAACACCGCTGTGTGTTCACGGCATAGGGTTCGGTTGTTGGGGGTTTTTTTAATGCCAGAAAACAAACCCAATCTGTCATTATAAGCATAAGAAGGATTCAAACTTCACCATAACTTGTATTCTGCTGAAACCCCAAACAAGCTATATTAGTTTTACTGCAATGAGTGCTGAGCTGAATCATTGAAAAGACTCAAAATCCTTCATTTACTAATTAAAAAAGCAAAGAGAAAATCTCTTTCTAAATTTATAAACATCCTTAGTTATTTTGGGAAGTCCTTCCTAATTCTCTATTCCAAATGCTACATTGAAAACAACTCAAAACACTCAGTTATTTTGCTAATCCCATTAATTTGTTCATTTTTAAAGTTCATTGTCCTTTCTTTAGAATATGTATCACAGCACACACAAAGCCATCTGTTCAGTGCATTATGTACAAGCACACAGTAAAAAACTCAAGAAATCCCAGCTGCAATTTTACTACTAATTCATCAAAAATGTAATTTCCTTCTGCAATACTTCATCAGATGATGAGAACTGTGCATGTGATTCACAGACAGAGTAGAAACTCCCCCCCAGCCCAGTAACAAAACCCCGAACTAACCCACAACCTCAAACTGCAACGACACCAACATCATAATCTATCCTCACGTGGCACAACAGCTTGCAAGTCTGCCCAGCGTGTGCAGCCCTTCTGGATCTGATATTAGGGCTGGTTACAAAACTTACATATTTTAGCTAATTATGTGCCAGAACAAGAATGGGAAAAGAAGATTAACAGCACAGCCATATTAAAGAGAGATTAACACAGAGCTGAAAAATGAGAGTCACTGCTCTGTTTGTCTAATCCTGGCTCTTGCGTGATCTTTGGAAATCCACCGTACTAAATACACTTGTCACTATGTTTAAGAAAATTAAATATTGCAATGACTATTTTTTTCAATATTTAATTTTCACAAAGCTTGAAGCATTTCTCCAAGCTACATCTTACTCTTGGAACATCATCTCTACTTGCTGTTGGTTGCAGTGACATCTATTGGAGAGGCGGCGTTTGGCTACACAAGCTGCCTCACCTGAAGATCCCCTGGTTTTGGGTGTGTGTCCTGCCTCAAAAAACATAAATGAAATTCAGAATAGCTTTTCCTTTGTTTTAGCACAGCTTTGCATAAAATAGACTCTGAACAGTTAAATCAATATAACCCTTGAGGATCTATCAGGGAGTTTGGTTTTATTCAGTCATTCACAATTCTGGCATTTTTCCAAAGCGCTGATGATCGTCTTCCCACAGCAGTACACAGACTCTCCTTGAGGTCATATTTTGCAGATCCTATATACCTGACCACATCTCACCTGAACTCTACTCTTTTTTTGCCTCTTTTGTTTTTAACAAAAGCCACCATCCTCTCACATGTGTCTGGGTATCATTGACACTATGGAGGCTGCTAAATACCTCTGGTGTGATGAGGCCACTCTGTTCACGTGCCCAAGCGCATTCTAACCCCAACCCTACCCAGACAATGGGCAGCGTGGGTTTGTCCGAACCGAGTGCATGCAGATCCTCCCCTCTTGCACCCTGTGCAGCCACAGATTTATCGCAATGGGAAACGTGGAGTTGAAATTCTAGAAAAGTTTCAAAACCTCTTGCTTTGGTAGAGAAACCATCATTCTTCAAAAAGCATTTTAGGAAGATAAATCATTATGCTTTCTTACAGCTTCATTGATTTCTACATTATCTAGAGACAAAGTAAAAGGAAGGGGGCATCATTTTACCCTTATTCAATACAGTTAAATATCCCTGCAGACAGGAAGTCTGAGGACAGCAGTATCCAGTCCATTGTCTTAGCCACCTTTCACAATGCCTTTATTATTATCTATTTTTATTATTTTAAACTTATTTAAAACCAACCAGATCAATCTCAGTCAAATATCTAGGCAGAAGATTTTACTCAAAAATAGAGTATCCATTGAAATTATGGGTTCCGAGTTCTTTCAACAGTTGTCATTTTAGTTTACTAAGGTTTTTAAGGTCTTTCCCATTTAACTTAATGACTGCTCCAACTCAGTCACAAAAGCCTATCTAAATCATACAGTTACAAATGCCTCAAGGAAAACCTTACAAACCATTCCATTACAAACTACCCTGCCCATCCATTTCCTCTGCTCCTTTTTACTACTAACCCCTTGTTATATACAGCAACCGGCCGCACCAGGGTGCATGTTAGACTATTAGCAGATTCTTAGTGCACACCTACAGCCGTCTGCCACCTGAGGCAAACACACCAATGCCTATTGATGTAGCCTGTAGCACAGCTGTTTGCAAGTACAAATAGCCCCTTTGTATGCTCTCCCCTCCGTTTGCTTGTTTTGATTAAAAAAAATAATAAAATCTTTTTTAAACCCTGATGTTTTTAAGGTCTGGGAAGCCTAAAAAACCTTCATGGAGAGTGACCTCCTCCAAAAGAACCTCTGCCACGGACAAGTGTTTCCAGCATGAGGAGGAAAAACCCCAAACCATGTTGTAACATTTTCAGGTCTGTAAGATGAAGCATTTTGAAGGCTCCTTTTGCAGCAGAAAACGCACGCAGCAAGTTTTATAAAACTGTTTTAAAGCGTAAACTGAGAGCCTTAAGGCAGCAAAGTCAAAGCAAAGAGTAAACAAAACCCACACCACACAGGGTTAGAGCTGCATAGTGATAAAGATTTGACAGTCTCACTAGAAGAAGAAATAAACCAAGAGGAAATACTATTTTCAGCTAGCCTTCAAAGCCTAGCAAAAAACTACCTAAGAACTTGGAAAATAATGTTGGAAGTAAAGGTGGCTCAAAAGAGACTGGTATATAAAGGGGAAGCAGGTCTGAAATTAAGGACTTTGGGTGCAAGAAGACACATTTGAAAGAGAAAAAAAGACCACCACCTGGAACTTCTTCAAACTTCTTAAACCACAGAAACATGGAGGACTTCTGGAGTTTCTCTAAAGCAAGACCTGCCTAGTTCTATTCCCAGAGAGGATCATCCTATTTGGATCAAAAACAACCTTTAAAAAGAAAAGGGAGAACATCTACATGGATGGATTGTTTGTTCCAACAAGTCAGCTACAGTTTATGTGGTGGAAAAGCAGAAATAAGAGGGAGCATTGCCAAAAGGCAAGTGGATTTAGATCCCACAGGGGGAAATTAAATCAACACCTTAAGGTTATTCAGCCACTTTAAGGGGACAACAGACAAAACACAGGTAAGGATGGGACAGAAAGGAAAGAAAAATTTTCTGAGTATTGCAAGAAGACTAACAATTATTTGCTTCCATTTAAATATGCAGAATGATGAAGGACATGGAGACAAAAGATGAGAGCAGGGATTGAAAGAAGTGACAAGCAAGGAGAAAAATGTTAAGTGGAGCAAGGAAAGTATTTCTGGAGTATGAAAGAAATTGATGAGCAGGTTCGTGACACTGCAGCTATATCAATGAGAATGCTAAAAAATAAACCAAAATCCCTCAGGAGCACAAGCAGAGGACAGACTGAACAGCTTCCCATCTCAAAATGCCCACTAAGGCCTTCCATGCTACTGGCAGAGCTTGAGAACTACAGGAAGTACATGAGGAGAGGCTATGGAGTGAATTTACCTGAGCTGACACCACTTCTTCATTTTAAGATACCGTATGTTCTAAATAAGGAAGAGGATAAATCTAGTTCACCTGTTCACTGAAGGTCAGAAAATATTAGGTAAGGTTACAAACCCAGCAGGATTAGTGGGTGAGGAATAGACCAATGTGAACATGCAAATGGACAGTGTTAAAAAGGCAAGGACTGGCCTTTCAGGGAAGGGTGCTCAAGCATCAGGACAGAAGTTATGAAACCCATACTGCACTGGAATTTACAGAGAACACTTTGTTTTTCAAGCGATCACAGAAAAGAGACCTTGTAAAGGCCCATTCCACAGCTGCCAAGCTCCTTAATATCATTAAGTACAGTTAGATTATTTCTATCATGTTTTTTAAGAGTTGAGGTAAAAATTTAGTTTAAGCTTCCTTGGCCCGTTTTTTATTTTAAAGAAACAGACAAGGTGGGGAAGAACAAAATGGAAAAATGCCTATCTTGGTTTTCCGAGATTCATGGGAAAGATGGCTATTGCAAAACAACTTCAGTCAGTGAAAAGGGGAGAGAGAAGCAGATTCGTCTGAATAGATCTGCTTGCTGCTGCCAGACATGGTAGGATTGATGAATTTAATACCAGAAGCAGCTTTACCTTTTTGGCTATTAAACTCAGCTGGCAATATCATTAGGTAGAACAGCTAAAAAATGAGCAAGCCCATCAATAAGAAATTATTTCTGTGCAAAGTCTTCACTTACGTCTAGCTAGCACTCAAATTGAGGCATACCCTAATTAGATAACTCAGGTGTCAGGCCACTTATCAAATATATCCTTTAACTGGGAATTATAACTTTAACAACAAGCTGACATCGGTTTGCTACAATTGGATGTTTACAGGGTTGGTTTGAAAGCTTGAGATATATTTAACCCAACATCCAGAGAGTCTGCAGTCAAATACTCCTCCACACTACCACTCCCCACAAAAATACCAGACAACCTTCTTGAGGTAACTGTGTGGCATACACCAAATTGACGAGATGACAAACTCAGTTGGGGGAGTTCTGGAAAAATCTTGGTTGGTTCAAGAACTTGCAGCTTTCCCTCAAAGCATCAGAAGCAAAACCGAACACTCTGCTTCTGTGCCCCCATTACTGTTTCCATGAGAGCAACCTTCCAAAATCCTTTTCATCACCAACAAAGCAGCCCTAAAAGTGATGAACCAACCAAACTCATTAATTATCTTGGCTTCAATGGCACAGCATTGCCAAGGAAATCACCAAGAGCAGCTGTAAGAGCTTTCCCACCAGCAGTCCCCAAGTTAGGAGCTTTCACTCTGAATGGGAGCCATGGTCGCTGGAAGGTCAAAAGCTACAAAAGTATCTCCCGGCTTTGGCCTACCCCTAAGTAGGGCAAACAAAAACCTCTGCAAGACAAACCATTATGAGAAAAATCACTGTAGAAAAAGCCCAACCTGAACAAAAACCCCATATGTATCCTGATTTGGTACAAGAGAATATAAAGAGAAAAAAATAAAAGTGACTAATTTTAGAAAATAATTTAGGATTCCTACCTATCTGCAATTTTAAATGTTTTATTGGAATTTAAGCTAAGGATAATAATATTCCATTTATCCAGAGTTGCCTTTAAGGAGGCAGCATGCTGGAATCTCTGTCCTGCTGCTGGAAGCTCTCAAGTTGCTCTGCATCCTACTCTTTAGGTCCCTACTTCCACGGCGTGCATATTGTAACAAGTCAGTGCCAAACCCAGAACTGAACAATTGCAGAACCTTTCCCATAAAAGGTGCTACAAAAGAAGAGGATCCCTTTTTCAGTAGAGTACTGAAACAATAAACCAGCAGACTTTTTTCTGTCTAAAGGAGAATATTTTGTTTCAACAGCGCTGTCTGCAATCAGTTGCAGGCTTCTCTGGACAAGGACTACGCACCAGTGGTTCTCAACCTATGCCTGCTCAACCACTGCTGCAATTACAACAGCAAAGCACAACCTCTGCTTGCCACTCTGACATCACTGCCAAAGCAAGTCCTCTAGACACTGCTTAGGCATTTTCAGACTGAAAATAAACAGAGCCCTTCTTACATCCCTTCAGCAGGGCTGCGCTATAGGAGCCTGGCTGGGAAGAGAAGAGACTGCCGAAGTTACGGGTCAGTAGCCCTTGGTAAGAACAAGGTTGAGGATTAGATGCTGCTGCCCCACTGAGCGCTCCTTCCCATAGTACAAGCATTAAACGGGAGATACATTTATCACAATCTGATTGTGCTCCATGAGTGTAACCTGACATAATGATCGTGGCACTACTCACTCTCTGCACAAGCATCCTCATCCTCGTCTTCATCCACGTTAGCTTCCCCTGCGCGCTGTCTTTCAAGTGCTCTATAAGGAGGTGGCAATTTCATCGGAGGTGGAGCCCCATATTTTCTCTAACGGATTCAAAGACAAATAGTTACATGTTTTGTAACCTGCACGCACTAGAAAAAAATAATCCTATTGTCTACTGCACTGTCCATGTACGTACACAGACAGCACTTACTGACAATGCTGAATTCTGCAGCAAAGGCTCGTTACGTGAGAAATCAGAACAAAAAGTGACACTGAGCATCAAGAAAAAGAAAATACAGTTGTGCATGCACATTTACTTCTGACAAAATACTTGTGTATCATCATAAACATGAAAGTGTGAACGTTAATCGAGGGTTAAAAATAAACATTAAATTATACCCAATTCCTCATTAGAAACAAAATTGTCTGGTACTGATAAGAGTCAAACTTTCAAACACAAAATAAGAACACAGTCTTAGTGCATCTACAAATATTTACACATAACAGTTCATCTATATTTTGGCTGAAATTTAAAAAAAATTGCAATTATAACTTACAATAAAATGGTATTACCTCACATAAATACAGGCAGCTCCTATAATGATGCATATAGCGGCGCATAGCAGGCAGAAAGAACAGGCTCGGAATCTAATGAAGGTGCTTGTTGGTCCGAGCAACTGTTTTTATAGCTCCAAGTAACTGGATTGTGCTTTAGTTTGCTACTTGGATTTCACTAAATTACATTCAACTGTATCCTGTGCAACCTCACTACTAACAGCAGGATGCACTTTAGAAAGCGAACACGGAGTACGAAATGCCATTAGAGCAACCAGAGTGCCCATAATTAATTTCTTCTATAGCTGGGAAACACGACTCAACACCCAAATATCAAGCTCAGAATAAAATTTCTCACTGGCCACAATGAAAGCTGCACCTGCATGGGGATTTCTAAAATCTTGAGCCTAGATTTGTATAGAATAGTCTAGCTAGCAAACTGCAATGCAAGAGACAGGAAAAATGTTATTAGATAAGACAGACATCACCCCATGCATTTAAAACACATTACAGGAGAGTGCTGCATTGAAGACAGCATAATAATAAATGAAATTAATTCAATCCAAAGGCAGTAAGAGTGTGTAAGAGCCCTTGGAAACATGACAGCTGTTTCCCCGAAGTACACAACACACCAAATATGTCTTCCACTTCTTGCCTGAGCCCAGCACAGGTAGAAATCCAGGTGCAAAATCCAGAAGAGTCAGGAAGACGGCTCACGTTCTGCATTACCAGGCAGGTAAAGGCGGAAAACCTGCAGCCCCGCTTTCAGCCGCCTATGACAAATCACTAGTATCTCGTAATAACTCACAGTCTAGATGTTGACCCTTTGGCTTTTTAAGACCTAACATTTGTTAGAAAGGCCGTGTGAAATGACACAGGACACAAACTTATCCAGCAGTTTGCTACGGCTCAGAACGACAAGCTTCTCTTGTCCTTCCCGACCCAGAAAATCCAGATGAGTGACTTATGCCAGATACTCCATCACTCCGTGGTTTTGTGTTAACACTTCTTTCCAGCACAGAGGCAAAAGCACAGCTCACACAGACAACCAGCAAAAGAATGTTATTGTCTGGTTTGTCCCCAGGAAGCTCAATTGTTTTAAGTGAGTTTATATAAATCACATCAAGCGATTGTTTTTAAACCAACTGATCAATAGAGGAGGAGAAACACCAACAAGTCTGAGAAAACCTTCAGTATCGAAAAGATCATTCATCACGCAGGAAAAGGCAGATCTTCCAGCTGGATGTGGCTGCTTTCAAACCAAACTCTTTTGTGATACTTTGAAGACTGCACTAGCAATATCACTGATTCCCCATACGGCTGCGGACTAGTCATGCACTAATAGCACCTCTTTCCAAGGCAGAGATGTCCCTACTGCAGCACAGCACGACTGCTTTGTGAATCAGGGTTCAAAGCGAAAAGGGAGCGACATACTTCTGCACTGAAGCTCTTCTATATTCCACCCACCAGTTTACAGCACCAATAGATGAAAAAGGTTTGAAAAAGATTTGGCTTCCTCTTTAACCTCCGCACGCTACAGAATGCAACACACTGGAGTGCTGGAGATTAAAGGCAGCACATTGCAGGAGGATGAGTGCTTTTGAGATGGGAAATGTAGATAACAAAACCAAGACAAGGGGATTGTAACTGCTTCATTAGGAGTATTATCCGCTGCAAAGAAAGCCTGACTTCAACACCTTCCTTGATTTTTTTTGAATAACTGAGCCTCATACTTCTGCGTCTGACAGGATCTGAACGACGTCTCACAAAAACTTTTGGAGGCAAGAGGCCTCCTCAGTTCTCCACCACACACTGGACTACTGAGTGGGATCAAATGAATCGTTCACGATATTTGTAGCTGGCGTGTTCAACTGCACCGGGCCAAAGTCTGCACTCTGTCTCTGCTCCTCCAGTTCTGACACCCTCAGAGTACCAGACCTGCACTCATCAGTCAGCACGGCTCCCACAGGAAACCACCTAGGCCTTTAGAGCAACCTGGCTGCGAATGACAAACTGATTTTTCCCTTATTGCAGCTATTAAAACAAATCCACTGGTTTTAGACCGGACAGATTTCCTCTCTTTTAAATCTGCTGTGAAGTTGCTTGAAAGTTACTGCGCAGTAATTGCTTCACAATTAGCTGACCAGCTACAGATCACTTGGTGATTTCCTCGTTTTACACAATGTGTAAACGTAAGAGACTTGGTGGACTTAATTCTCCTAGAACAGGATTTCACCGAATTTCAACCAGCCTCACATTAAGGATATAATTTGCATACATTATTATTTTTCTGTTTCTACTGAACAAAGAGAATCAATTCGCCTCCACATGAGGCAAAAGCAGGAACTCCCAGGAAGATGCCAGTGAAGAGCTGCACTAAGTACAAGGTTGCAGCACCCACGGGAGACCCACAGAACATTTGTCAGAAACCTGCTTTCTATTTGGCAGAAATTTGGCAAAAATGACTTGAAGATATTTCAACAAAACACTTCAAATTTCATTTCTGACTTCGGAGGCGGGGCTTATCATAGAGTTATAATTCATGCTATAACACCACTTGATTGAGGAAAACATGGGTATAGCACTGAATGGAATAAATACCTTTTCACTCTTATTTTCTTTGTCTGTGTCCTGGTCTTTGCTGACTTTGATACCCTTGGGCTGTATGGAAGAAATCACCTGAGAAACAATGCATATATTAGATACATGAACCACAAAACGAACATCCACGTGTTAGGACATGACACCAATAAATGCTCATGCAGAAGGGCATTGCAGCGCACTCTTTAAATTACATTTCTTTTGCTGAATTTAGAAACATTCTCCGCTTTTTTTAGTGCTCACTCTTTGATATCTAGTCCCATCTCTTCATTCAATAAAACATCACTCTGAAGTCAACAATATTGATGTCTATCCTTGATATAGAGCTCAGTATGGACTCCTGGAGCATCAGTTCTTAGTTATTCAGACAGGGACCAGCGTCCATGCAGACACCCCCCTTATAAAACACATAATATTCCACCTTAATGTTCTTTATTCTTTCAAGGACAAATCTTTAGATTATTTTTATTATAGCCAGTGGCAGGCACATAGATTTTTCACAGACTACCTGGAGCACTGGAAAAATACTGGACAGCATTGTGCTGGACGTGTCTATATTTGTCAAAAAGGTCCCCTCCAAAATTCCCAATTAACTTCTCAGATTATACCACAAGTTCGTAGAATTCTTGGGGGTTTTTTGCGTCTACTTCAAGGCAGGCAGAATTATTTGCCTTTTCTTACTAAGGCATTAAAAGGTTTCTTGCCTTGGCCTTGAAGATGAGGAGACATGTAAAATCTTTTGAAAAATTATAACAACTTCATGTCCCTTTGGTGACATATTTTACGCAGAGCTGCTAGTGTGAATCTGACTAATTTTAATGACACTTTTGTTCACTTGGATAACAGAGTATATATAAATTATGAAATATGAACAGATTACAATACATAGAGCCAGACTTAATTACACAGGTGGGAGAACTGAATGAGTACCTAGTCAACAGATTTATATCTACTCAAGATTTCAAATCAGGCCAGACAAGTAATCAATCAATCATGTGGTCTATAAGCAGGAACTCTGACAAAGGATGGACACAAAAATTGACGGAACTTGCTGAAAGGAATTTAGCCAAGTTTAAAATAAGATGCATATTACACATCTATTTCAAGTTTTGGAATGAAAATACAAATAAACTTACTTTTGGTATGTTAGACAAAGCCTGAACTACAAATACGACAGGATTTCCAGCGTTCTTGATAGCTTCTACTGCTTCCTCGTGTGTGGCATTTTGTAGGTCTATCCCAGAAACCTACCAAACAGTGTTTATTTTTGTTAGGTAGCTCATCTTTGGCATGGAGTCATTATGAGAGATCACAAACATTTGCAGGAGATTAGTGTATCTGAGGAATGTACCAAAAGCAGTCAAGAGAAACTATCTGTGAAGTTTCCATGAAGACTTAAGGACCAGTATATTACTTAATATTCTTAATTAAAAGATGGCCATATGTTTCCCAAAGCAAATCTTCTAGATAAAAACATAAAGAATAAGACTGTCAGAGAGTGCTAGATACAACATCAGGCATAATACAACTCTCAGATTTTACCTGTTTATGAACTAAACCTGTCTTGAAACAATTTTTCACACACAACCCTAAAGCACATATAAGAACAGCACTATCAGGTTAGGAATCCAGACTCAGAAGTATTCATTTGGAGAAAAATGAGTGAAAAACTCAACACAGAGCCAGAGATGAGAGCCAGGAATGGCCAGAATCTGAGATTTACCCCAAATAGGAGTTAATCAGACTGTTAACTACTCCAAAATTCACACACAAAACAACAGCCCAAATTTCAGTATGAATAGTCTATGTTCTTCTATATATTATCCTTATAAAGGTATGCTATGAGTTATTACTCATTTATATGGGAAGAGGTCACTCATTTTTTTTCACTCCCTATTGGATACCAGGACCTATCTTTTCTTAAATACAGAGGAGAATGTTAAAAGAGCTCCAGACCTTAAAAAAAGAAAAGATGACACCAGGGGTTTCTTTTGGTCTTCAAATCACAGTGTTGTCAATACTTCATGAAGGCATGGCAGTATTTTGTCCCTTTCTCCTACCAAAGCTTTTGAGTCAATCTTTATTTCTTAGAATGAAAATGTAGGTTTATCTGCATTTACCTCGAGTATTTTATCTCCAGTTTTTAAAGCCCTTGTTCTTCCCGCTGGGCTGTCTTCCAAAACTTGTTTGATAAAGATCCCTTTAAGTTCTTCTCCATTCTTCAGGCGCTTTATGACAGTTTGTCCACCAACAATGCTGATTCCAAGAGACACGTGAGGGTCTCTAAAGATCTCAACGCTGAAAAAACACATGTGGTAGTTTAACAGCTTGAAACAGTTTTTTCAAACTATAAATGCAAAGCGTTAGATAAATGTAAGCTTCTGGTCTTTCGGGAAGATTTAACAGAGTAAAGGGATGTAGTCAGAAGTCTAAGAATGCTCTCAACAGAGTTGGCTTTTTACCCAAGCAGACTTCATCCCACAAAAAGAACAAAATTCTCCTGCCTCCCCATTCCCACTAATAAAAGGCATAGGCTTTTATTTCAGAGAAAGTCAGGGTAAAACAGGCAGGTCTTCAAGCAAACGCTCGTCCTTGTTCAGTTAGAGCACGTTGTCTGGAGACAGCACACACTGCAAGAGGCACGCCAGACAAACAGTGAAGCAATGTGTTTCATACAACTTTCTGAACACCAACTTCAGCCTATCCGACGCATATCAATCAACCCAAGCAAAAATTTTCTGATCATATTTTACTCAGGAATATAAAACCAATTAACCTAAAAATGTTAACAATACAACAAGGATGTGGCTAAAACTTGGCTTGGCAATTTGGAATCCTGCCATAAAGTTCAGCAGAGAACCCATGGAAAAGGAGACAGCAGCACTATGTGCATTGTTCACACCTAATAGTTAGTAAATGTGCAAGAACTTGTAGGTCATCCACAATGTAAACCCACCAAGCTTCCCCAAGTCAGCTGTATAAATAGAAGGCATAATTCTGTTGAACATCTGTTAAAAATTCACTGTATCTAAGAAAGCCCAAGATACACAAGTACCTTAAAGTTACTGGCAGAGGAGGAGAGAAAAAACCCCATAAGACCTAAGTGATCTCACAGAAGAGACATAAGGTAAATGGGAAGAAATAATGTAACCATATGAACATACGTCCGTGGTGGTCCCCAGTGGCTGAAGTTTGGAGTTTCTTCTCCTTCTCCTTCTTCTCGCTCAGGTAATTCACTAATTGGGGGCAGAGGGAGAGGAGGAATGAAAAACAAAAAGGCATCACCCGTGCCAGGTCACAATTCCTCACATATTTAGGATCTGGCAGTGAGACAGCAACACCTTCTCACACTGTCCAGTTTAACCAAATGTGCAGCGTCAACAGACCAGACAGAATTTTTAGGTTTAAATGTATTTAAGGAATGCTCCAGAAAATAAACGCAATGGGCAGACCACTTACAAGCTACTCCGTGACATACAGATCTGCGCTGCATTTACTCATTCGAAATGACTAGTCAAGCCATTAACATTTACTTTCTGATATAGAGGGATATAAACATGTTAAAACTAGCCCAGCTGACCAGAAAGCAGACCACGATCCAACTGGGAGAACATACCCAATGTGTCACATTAAACATTCCAGAACAGGGTGTTCATTAAACTTTTATATGTGTATGTGACTCATGTCTTCACAGAACAGGAATGGAAGGATGTACTTGGCGCTGGTGAGGCCAAACCTTGAAAAATGTGTCCAATTTTGGGCTTCTCAGTACAAGAAAGGCATTGAGAGGCTGGAGTGTGTCCAGCTAAGGGCCGCAAAGCTGGTGAAGGGTCTAGAGAACAAGTCTTGCAAGAAGAACCTGAGGGAACTGGGGTTTAGTCTGGAGAAAAGGAGGCTCAGGGGAGACCTTCTCACTCTTGACAACTCCCTGACAGGAGGCTGGAGTGAGGTGGGGGTCGGTCTCTTCTCCCAAGGAACAAGCGACAGGATGAGAGGAAATGGCCTCCAGTTGCACCAGGGGAGGTTGAGGTTGGATATCAGGACGAGTTTCTTTACAGAGAGGGTTGTCAAGCCTTGGCCCAGACTACCCAGGGCAGTGATGAATCCCCCATCCCTGGAGAGGTTTTAACAGATGTGTCTCTGATGCTGAGGGACATGGTTTAGGGACCCTGGCGGTGCTGGGGGAACGGTTGGACTCGATGAGCTAAAAGGTCTCTTCCAACCAAAATGATTCTGTGATTCTCTGATCCTCTGATTCTGTCAAGGCTATGTCCCTCTCCTCCAGGCCACATCCATACCCCCGTCACTGTGGAGCAAGTGGAGTAGGAGGCAGAGCCATTCACACTTTTCCAACCCAGTACTCAGGGAAACAATAAGGTTGTAAGGCAAAATTCAGCTCTTCAGGCAAAAGTCACAGAATGGCCATCTATGTATGTCTTACTGCTTCATGCAGCTTTGGATGGTTAGTCAGGTGAGTAAAACAAGAAGACAGTTAAGCTCATCAACTGAAAATCTTCCCAGAGCTGGAATCTTTCTTCATACCTGCACAGTGCTGATCTAGGATGAGCTAAGGTAGTTACTCTCCTGGATTCTGTGTTCTTGGAAAAATCATAATCCTCCCCTTTTAGTTCTTCCTTTTCAATAATATCCAGATCAACGGAAAGCTCAGGTCCTTTAGAGTCAATCCGAAGCTTTGTTCCTGAAGAAGAAAAGGTAGATGTGACCTTTTGCTTCCTCTGTCTCTGTGTCTACCAGTTACCATCCTTAGAAATAAACCTCTTAGCTCACCACGTTCCAAATGTGGGTGTTGCGTGATGGTCAAGAAGCTTAGAGCTCTAGAATATTTATTTTTCAAGGAAATTAAAGTCACGCTAAAAACTTTTTTATAGAACCTTGCTTCTGATGTACATGCAGTCGAGTAATAACAGGAAATGCCCCAAATCTTTGTGGAACTGAGATGTGCTTAGGTGCAACTTCCATGACAGATGCTCCTCACAAAAGCATGTGATTAGAAACAGTGAACCAATCCTTTAAGCAGGGAGAGCGATGCACAGCCCTGCTCCAGCATGGAACCCCATCATGCTGGGGAAGACTAATGTCATTTTGGTGACCTAAGGATAAAGATTTCATTGAACCAACAGAACTTCTTGCAATAGTTGGCTGCCACGGTAGCTTACACGGTCTCTGCTGTACAAGATGCAGGTGACAAAGGAAGAACTCAACCTCCTTTCTCCCAACCAGTGAGTGCTCTCTCAGGCAGGTTGATAAATGTATTTCCCTGATAATCTACCAAATTCTAATCATCCATCAACAAAGAAGAATTTTGCTCCTGAGCACCAAGATATGGGGCAATTACCTACCATAAAGTTCACTTGCAAATTTTGGTTCTGGTGGGCTCTCTCCAGAGCCCATAAAGTTCTTGTTTTTGTTTTTCTTTTTTTTTTTTTTTTGAAGCGCAAAAATCTTAAAATCAGCAATCAGAAGTGACCAAGATAAATTCCTGACAGAAATTACAGGCACAAGCTGTCCCTGCTGAGGACATTAGCTATGCAAAAGAAAGTGATTCTCCACAGGCACAAAGCTGCAGCCACTTTCAGTATCACTAGAAACAACTGTAGTCAAACATTTGGAGGGGGAAGCAAGCTCACGAAGCTGAAACCGATGTAAAGCCACACTCTCTTGAGCCTGCAGAAGTCTTCATTTGAATATTTTGTCATTTGAAACAATTTGTGTTTTGGTATAACATTTAAATTCGTAAATATGAAATTATAAGATAAAGAAAAAAACTTCTTACAAACCTAAATTCATTGTGGTTTTTGCTCCTGACTGGGTGGTTTCAGTATCAAACAGGTCTTCTTGGTAGCCATGGTGTGCTGTGGTTCCAGAAAACAGTGAACTTGAACTAGCATTTTCTTCACGCTTTCCAGAGGAGGAAAAAAGTAATTAAAGTTAGAAAGGAATGTGCCAGCTTATACAGGGGTACTTGACATGAACATTGATTTTAACAGCAAACATTCGTATTTTCTCAACCACATTTGTATTTATTCAGATAACCATGAACTGATTCTTTATGCACTATATTAAGAAGAGGAATGGAAGTGTTAGGCACAACTGCAATACAAAGCAGACAAGTTCTTTACTCTTGTTCATTTGTTGTTTTTAAGTAACAAATGTATGAATTGAATACTGTGCACTCTGGTATAAAACTGTCACCAGAAGCTGCGTTTTAGCCTGTTCATGTGCCTAGTGCATAAGGGGACAAGCCAAACTGAACCTCAAGTTCTCTGTGGCTGTGATATTAAATCCTTTCCCACTTCATTTTTTTTTTATATAAAAGCACTCTTCTCGGAAACTGGTGCAGGGAAGGCTGATATTATCACTTTTTTGCTTGGCAGGTGAATGAACAAAGACCGAGAATAAAACAAAATAATTCCTGGAATACTTGAGGAGGGCATGTAAGTAAGAGGTTTGCAGTTTACCTGAAACTCTGCCTCCTACTCCTCTGTCCACCGTTTTGCCTGTTACAAGTGCTGCTCCCATAGCATTTTTTGCTCAACTGCACTAAATTCTGGCTCAAGGAACTGACTGGGATTAAAAATAATGAGGAAAACAGGGAGCTCCTTTCACTGACATTGTTGCTGAAGCCCCTGGACTATTAAAACCACAAAGTGACATTCTGCTGTTACAGCTTGAAAAAAGAACTGAGCCCACAAATGGGCTCAGTCTGAGATGGGAAAGAAAGCACAACTACAGGATACCTGTAAACACACCAACCACAGCGCACATCTCATTCGAGTGATTAAATACTCAGCCACTTAGTAACCAAAAGAACATTCCAGGACGTACAAAAGGACAGGCTGGTGTCCATTAGAGATTTCATCTAGTAATTAACACACTAGATAGACTCCTTGCAGAGTTTAGGTCTGGAATTTGCCTCGAGGCAGATACAGCACTGAGACCTACACAGCATTCCTTACCTCCTGATCTTTACAGAACGGATGTTCCAGGGACTGTTTTGGACTCAGGTTAACACTGGATCTTAAGTCCTGTATTTCAGTAGTTGCAAATTGCGTGGCCCATTGTTCTGTATCAAGGTTCCTCTCTGAAGCTGTCTTTTCTCCACATGCTGCATTATATTTCAGGAAGTCTGAATCTTCTTCATTCTCATCATCCACCGACATTTCCCGTTCTTCAGCCAGTTCTTCTGTTCTGGCTTTCAGAAATTCATGCATCTCCCAGGACTCCTTCTCATACTCACTGTCATTTCGAGAAAGCTGAAATGACGTTCCCAAGCTCAAACTTGGTTCATCAACAAGCTCTTCTTTAAAAGGTGTTTCATCTCTGAAACCCTGATAAAATATTACAGGAATATAGATTTTACATTGTGTTTCTTGCTAACTCTTTTAAAACTACGTTTTATGTTGGGGCCATGTTAACAGCGAAGATCTTCTACCTTCTGCATTTTCTAAAAGAAAATACATGCTCCGACTTACGATTTTAAGACCAAGAGTAGACATTCCAATTTTTTTTTCAGTGTAAAGAAATTTAAGTCACACAGCTTCAGTATTGCTGCAGCCATTCAGAACAACCAATCTGCACTGAAGTTAGGGAATGAGAATTATTAAGGAACACTGAAAAACCTACAGGAAAAAGGACATATAAATCCAGCTAAAGTACCTCTATGCTCCAGACTTACCTGCTGTTGCTTTATGAATGCATGTGCATTTCTTAGAATACCATCAGCTAAATAAAAAACAGCTTAACAGTTCTGTGACAGTATCAGCAATTAAAAAAAAAAGAAAAAAATCAAAAAAGCCACACTCCCTTGGGTCTTTTCATACAAGATTTTAATCTGGGGAAGAGGGGAAATGGATGACCTACATCCTAAAAAATACAAAAGGATATAGTTCAATGTTCATTATCTAATACCTTTACTGTTTGAAAGAGAAGAGTGCTCAACTTTCCGTGGAATTTAAAGCAGGGCAACAAACCAAAAAAAAACCAACTAATGACAGAACCAAAGGTATTAAAACCCTCTCTGAAAGATCTTGCTCAAGTTCTTATCCCAGTTCTTTTTCTGGGACTTGTCATGTGCCTCAGCTATTTCCAACGTTCCGTGCTTCTCCGAAACCAAATGGGGTGCTCATGGAGTGAGTCTGAGCAGGCGTCTCTGAAATTTTATGCCTTGCACTGCTACCAGAAAGCTTGCCACACACAGAGAAACCTTTCCTCTCTTTTCTCTAGGCCACCAAGTATGTAGGTCCAAAACAGTCTTGAAGGCACTGAAACCCCAGATTGAGGGGTCCTCCATCAAAATATTTTTCTTTCTGCTTCCTGCCCCTTCCCAGCCTCTCCAAGGTACTTCACCATTTCTGACCCTTAGTGTCAGAATCCTGTTTCATTAGGTTGTACAACTGCCAAAATGTTTATATAGTTCAACTGAGGGGTAGGAGAGAAAACAAGAGACAGGCAAGAACACAAAGAAACAAAGCCATAATGCTAGCTGGCAGGAAAGCAGAACATTAGCCATCTAGAAATTAGCACATTTTTCATAAGCATTAAATGCTCCTTTAATCTGTCTGACCTGGGGACCTCAATCTCAAAAAATACCCAGCCTGAAGAGATTCTAATTCTCTTCATCTTTATGTCATTTCACTTCACTTCTGTAAGAGGAACCAACTTCATCGCTGTGTAAAACAGTTGCCGTAGCTCAGCGCCACGCAGTGATTTGTATTCCCATCTCCTGATACTGCACTGAGGTACGTATCATCTCTGACTGCTGCACTGCAGCAGCAGACACTACCAATGGAACAGGGACTACTGCAAACTTGACAGTAAAGTCTCCTGTTATAGCATATAAAACTCTACAGTTCCCCGTTTTTTTTTATCCAAGTCAGCTGTGTCAGCACTGTGCTAGTGTGTAAGAGTAGAAGCCATCATGACACATCGCTCTTGGCTCTGATCTGAGCAGGTAAGATAAGAAATGGATGGAAATTTTATACTACAGCCCTAAGCTGTTATGAATGCTGTGAGACATAAAGTGAAGCAAAATACAAGCAAATAACTCTGTGTCTGTTCTGTACAAATTTATTATTACAGTTTCTACATTCAGCAGG
>NW_010389118.1:131111-134351 GCF_000710305.1 Buceros rhinoceros silvestris
TTTAAGATAAAATACTTTACTTAAAAATACTTAATAATGTTAGTTTTATTTATGAAGCAAAGAAGCAGTCTGAGCTGAGGACTAATTGCTTGGCCAGAAACCCTTCCTATGCACCTGGAAAACAACAAACTCCATTTTACACCATGAAAATCAGGAAGTATCATGTCCAAGCTAATTTCTACATAGTATACGTATATCTACCCCATAATATTGCTCCTTTTGGTGGTTCTGATACACCACTTCAGCATCAAAGATAGGTTTGTATCAAGACAGGTAAAGAAAATCTAGCATTTATTTTTATTACTGTGTTGCAGTTCTGGGTGATCCTTTATGTATTGTCTTTTCTGGTCTAAAAATAATGTGATTTAATAAAGATGTCGCAAAGCACTTGAGAGCAGATGAAAATTCAAGAATATCCACATCTCTCTCACTCTACACAGGTCAGTGTTGCAATATGATTGCCTGTTACCCTGCTATCTGAGGAGCTCACTATCTTTAGCACCTCATCCTCCCACAATACATGGAATTATTTCTCTGGAAATAAGAAAGAGAAGAGTTGAGGAAGAGAGTAAAGAAATCACTCAAGACCACATTGGAAGCCTATGAAGAACAGATTTCAAGCTTGCCTTAACACAAGCTTCATTATCATAAAGTGTTTGCTTCCACACGTTACTTTCTTCACAAAGCTATAACTTTTGTGTATAAACTAAGCTGAACCAAAAGAGTAATCAAATACCTGTGGTGCTTCAAGTATTATTGAGAAATTATTATTATCTACTGGTTCAGGAGATCCAGGGCTGGGTTTAATGTTGCTGGAATCCATACTGTGCATGTTCTCCTCATTTTTGCTTCCTCCCTAAGAAAGGCAATCAAAGTGATGAGTCAAGAAAACAAACCAAGAAAATCCCCTCATTTTTCAATAAATTAAAAGGGAGAACCGGCCATTAGAAAAGAAACAGGAAAAAGTTACAAAATAATAAAAAATGGAAGTCATAAATGGAGAAGATGAAGACAACAGCTTTTATTCAAGACATCAGTATAGATACAGTAAAAAATAAAAAGATGCGTAGGAAAGACACACAAATACAAGTATCCGAACAATGAAACATCACTTTTTAGAAAATAAAAGAAAATATTTAAGAGCCCTCCTACATTCCTATTTCACCACTCCTCTACCACTTTGAATTACAAGCACTTTCTATTAGATGGTGCTTTACTTGAATTCATTTTGCCTGGGTGCCCTTGATGAACAATCCTGCAGCATTCTCGAGTAAACTACTGTCTGCTCCAAAGCTCTCAGCCTAGAAAAAGGAAATTCTACTTGAATTCACAGTCTTGACTTCAAACAAAGTCTCTTCGATGTCAGTGGAGCTCAAGCACCTTGCAGTGTCTTGGAGTGAAATGGACTTCAGCAGGTATTTAACTGATTTGCTGGAGCCATGTTACACCTCCGCATAAGGCCAGGGCGCATAGGTTCACCCAGACACGTCTTCTGCTTCCATGTGGATGTTCCTTCGGGAGGAACTTGAGCATGTTGGTTTTCCAATCAGACCTTTTGGACACTGGGCTGCCCGCTTGCCAGCTGGCCAGTATTTCTGAACATGCTGAGGTGTACGCATAGCAACTTAGTTGCTTTCAACAAAACTTCCACCCTGAATTTCCCCCCTACCCCCAAAACAACAACCCACTCATAGAATCAAATAGCAAAAAGTTAAGAGTCCTTACCACCAAAGGCTTGCAGATCCCAAGAGAAACCATGCCAGGGGGCACAGATTTCAACACGTCCACTGCCTCTGCTAAAGTGGCACTGTCCAAATAAGTCTCATTTACAAACACCAAGCGGTCACCCGGTAAAAGCTCGCCCCCACGTTCGGCTACTCCGCCTGTCACCAAAGAGCTGATCACAATGGCTGTTCTTGTTGGATCTAAGGGATCCTGGAAAAAAAACCCACAATAAAATAATAAAGCCAAAGCTCCCAGAAAGATGGTGTTTATTCTGAGTATGTGAAGAGCACTTAGGCACATTCGTCATCTAATGCTAGAGAACTGAAGCTTGTGGAGATGTTCTAAAGGACTAACACTGCCAGGGCTTACAGTCCACAAAAAGAAAGGTTTGCAGGAGGAAGATATTCTATCACTTGGCTAATCCATTATGAAATTTGTCAGATTTGAAAGCCGACTGGTGCCCTGCCTGTCCTCTGCCTACATACACCGACATGGCCAGGCCAACCTGCAGAGAGAAAAACAACACTGGCACTCTTCCACAAGCCTCCATCCAGCCTGTGTTGTGCTAATGTAACATAGAATAACCATTCTGCGTGCTGCTCAAGAGCCTCAGAGCAGCAAAATTGATGCAAAAAGAAATCACTGCAGGATTAGCAATTTAATTTAAAATATTATTAAATTAAAACTAAAATCAAAAGTCAAAACATTCAAGAAATAGCAGTATCTATTTGCTATAATACTGCAGTGTTCCTGCTTTGGCAGATCTGCATGATGACATAAATGACATTCTCTCCGCCCATGAAGCTTCCTTAACAGAGAACACAGGGGAGAGCCACAGAAGAGTAACTACGATTATTACTGAAGACAAGGAACACTGTAGTGGTGTACAGTAGAAAGTATTATACACGTAGGTGAGGCTGGAAACTGGTGCAAAGATATTAATTTTTTTTTTTCCAAATATTAGCCTTTGCATTGTGTCAGGTACCATTTCTATCATGATTCAGCCATTTAAAAATGCATCCTTAATCCAATTAAAAGCTCACAAGTTATATAGTGGCAGAAAGAAACACAAGACAAATGTATGGCTCATTTTTTTCCCCCGTTTGTTTTGGGGTTTTTTTTTTTTTTGTTTGTTTTTTGTTTTTTTTTAAGATGAGAATTAGACTTTCTCCCCTTGCTAAGGCCTCATAAAGTTCAGAAATGCTCCTCATGTGCACTGGGTTTCAGATGCATACTCATGTACTATTTCTCCCTCAGGACTTGCATCTTATTCAGGGCATGGAAGGGGTAAAATAATAAAAAAAAAAAAGGCAAAATTCAAATTACAAAGGCCACCATGAATTCAGCACCTCAGTGTTAATTTGAAAACAGGAATGCTTTTTTAACTCTTTAGTTTTATATGAGTACACAGTGCTTTCCCAGGGAACATGTTTTTTTAAGGTATGTGCAAACAAATGAGGCAAGGAGTGTAATATCTGTAGATGACTGAAATTAGAGAACCGAAATTCGAGTTCA
>NW_010389118.1:134455-137652 GCF_000710305.1 Buceros rhinoceros silvestris
GGAAGAGCCGAGCTGAAGCTAAATTCCAGTAAATAAACATTACTAATAATTCCCTCCTCTTCCACTGCTTAATCCTGCCATTTTATAATCTTCCCAAGCACTGGGCATCTGCATCGTACAGCAGAGGCTTCCTTGCGAGTATCATGTCTTGATAATGAAGCCCAGCAACCTCCCCGTGCTGCGCCATGGTGCTCTGCCTCCTGAACCCGTGCCAGCGTGCTGGGGCTGTCCGACTGCTCAAACCTGCCTCACACAACGCCAAGGGGAAAGGACTGCGTGTGTTTCAAATAAAAAGCGATCCACGTTCGGCAAATGCTGTGGAAATTCTTAGAAACAAAACAAGCCCAAACTCAGGAAGTCCAGGAGAGGCAGCCAAAGGATTCCAAGATGTAAAAAAAACGGATTTTTGCTTTAAGAGTGTTGAATTTTGAAAATGTAGAGTTACTGCTGCCCTTTGTGTAGAAAGTCGGCTTTGCCTGCCCTTGCCGACAGAACCATGCGCCCAACCACCCTGATGACAGCTGACCACAGAACAAACACCCTGACTGACATGGGCTTCTGAGATGGTTTTCATTTTTGGGTTTGCTCCAATGCAAAACAAAAATAACCTTTTGGGCTTCTTTGCAAAACCAGGACCGTGTGGAGACAGCCACTTCCGAGCGAGTAAGGCACTGGTCACAGGAGGAAGGCTTTGCTCATAGAACGAAACCAGCAAGCTTTCCTCTCGTGGGCAAATCTTGACATGGCAAGCAAGGTTTATGCTGGTTCCCTAAACGGCCGAACGCTCTCTCAGCAAAACGACACCTTTGCTGACACAACAGCTTTTATAATGTAACTTCTGCTGGCTTAGCTATATCGATAAAAAATGAACAAACCAAACTCGGCACTCATCTGTACTGAAGCGGATAAATGGACAAAAATTTGCGAGTGAATAACTGGCCCAGTAATTACAGCAGAGAATGTGGGAGAACCAGGTTCAAACCTCTGCTCGTCTGATCCAAAACTGCTCTTTTCTGGGTTCCAGATCAGAATCACTTAAGTAGGACAGGAATCTCACCATTAAATTTTTCTGTGCAGATATTTAAGGTCAGTGGCCTAACATTGCTGATGAGAAACAGCCCTGTCTCCACTGAAATAAAACCATTTTGGCTTCAATAAATCATCACATTTTGCTAAGAGATAGATAATGCCGTTGAAAAAGTGTTCCAACCAGCTTTAATCCTCATGCTAACACTGATAACAGAGTTCCTGCAAACACACGCCATTCCTGTGCAGTAAAGTTTCGAGACTAGCCTGGTCCTCTTTGCTGCTTCACCACATGCACCACGTCAGCCAGGTGCTGGAACTGCTTCCTGAAGAGCAGCAGCAGAAATCTTCTTATAAAAGGGGCCCCTATTAAATGCCGTTGATCAAGCAAGTACAAAACAGGGGTTATAATTACACTGCTGTTTTCAAGCAGAGGGAGCTATTGTACAGGAAGAGAAGAGAAGCATAAACTACACAGTGACAGAGCTGAGCCAGCAACACCAGCAGTGCTGTAAATCCCCGAGTGTTTGTTACCAGTGACCGTGAACCACAACGCGATCGCCACGAGGAACACAACAAAAGCCGCACATGAAGACGCAAGCCTCCTGAATTTCAAGGTGTAATCATTCATACATACCCTCTATCGTTGAGCATGAGGGTGATTGTAACAGTGGATTGCATCATGCTTTTCTTAGCAAAAAAAAGGAACAATGTTTTTTTGACACCAAACACACCCTAAAGAACACCACTTCCAAAAATCAAGACAGCAAACACTGAATTCACATTCCCAGCTCATAAACAGTGAGTGCAATTGGACTGCGTGGGTTGTTGCCTTGTTTTCATAAGGAAGCAGTGCTAGCAGCAGGCTAAAAACCAGATTCTTACCTTCTACACTACCTGCAAAAGGCAGCTTCGCTCCCACTGCGTCCTGATGGGCTTCAGGGCCACCCCCATGCTAACAGCCCAGCCAGAGCCATTCGAGATTACTGAACAGCAGTGACTGCTACTGCATGCCTACCCCACAGCTCGATTCATTTTGCTTGGCTCACATCAAGCCAGATAATAGTGATTTTTAATCAGGACCAAATTTCAGTCTCGTCTCTACAGAGAAAGGCTCATTTACTTGGATGGAGTTTACAGGCTGGGAAGAAACTCCCTTCACAAACCCAGAGCGAAGATGTGGCTGTAATGGTACTTGGCTGCAATACAAAAGTGACCCAGCTTCAATAGTTCAAGAAGTTATTACATGACTTTGCATTACAGCAGAGGGAGCGTGTGCAGGACAGCCCCATGCAATCTGGTCATCTTAAAAGGAACTGGCATGAACTGGGTTTGGTACATTTAAAGAGGAACTTTTAACTTCAGTTTACTGAAGGACTCCTTTACGCAAACGATTCCTTTATGAATGATGAGGAAAGGAACCGGATTGCAAAGTAACGCTACTGGGAGACAATACCCCTCAACTCACAAGCCCTGACACAAATTCTTTTTTTAGATAGAATTACAGATTAAAAAGTTTGACACTTGTATAAACAATGAAAGTTGACCACTGCCATGCCCCAGCAGCAGCCCAGGATGCTGGCCTCCAGGTAACCCTTTGAGGAACTAGTATGTTGTAGCTGTTGTCCTTTCCTTTGTGCTTGAGCCAGCCATAGAATATATGAACTTGTTTAAAATAGTCACAATTTATTCATACTTAGCACACCATATATTTAACTACATTAAACCATAGGTTCTCCCCCTACTGCTCCTCATCAAATATCCAACAAATGTTTCCTGGAGTCCAGGTGTCAAATTTTTCTTCTTATTTTCAGAGCCTCATTTGTTCTGGATTCGTTTAGTAGTGCAGAGTCAAGCAGGGGCCACTGCAGTTGCTGCCTCTGGGATCCCTGAATTCAGAGCAGTACAAAGTCTCTTAAAAACCTGAGCTCTGCTAAAACGTTAAGAGTCCCTGGAGCACCAAGTTAACAGGGTCTTACAGGCAATGCTGCTGGAGGGCGTAACATTGTTGCGGCTTCAAGTGAGGGATTCGAACTTACCATGGGCACCAAAGAGTCATGCTCAGCTATCAGAAGCCCTTAGGAAGCAAATCTGGAAACACAACCACTACAGCTTCTCTCTGTCCATCACACTGGAAAATTATAAATGGTAACAACCGACTGACTCTTTCC
>NW_010389118.1:137709-147420 GCF_000710305.1 Buceros rhinoceros silvestris
TAAATGGTAACACCCGACTGCCTCTTCCCCCGTCCTCACCAAACTGGGAGGTTTCTGCAGCAGCCAAGAGAGGGCACTCCAGGCCAGCCCAGCTCCCGCACTGCCGGAGGCGTTTCATGCTCTGACAAGTCCATCCTGGTCTGTCCAGCCCTCGCTGTGCGCGGGGGATGAGAAGCAGCCTCACTGTAGCAGTAACTCTATTGGATGTAAGCAGCTACCACGTTTTCTGGGGTTTTGTTTGTGTTTTCCTTTCTGAAAGGCTCATACGAAAATGTAAGACAAAGCTGCGGGTGACTGACATTTACTGTGCAAAGTCACTCTCACTTAGTTACAGGCTATATTAGTTTTGGCATCACTTGGGATCTAAATTCAGCCAGCCTGACTTCCTAGAATATTTTAGCGTTCTTCAAGCAACAAACTGCCTGCTGCCACAAAAACACTCCTCTGAAAACACACATCCAAAATAGCATGGCAAAGGATCCCAAAAGAAACAGTTTGAAACTTTTTTCCTGTACCAATTTTGATTTATCTGAACAATTTTACAAGTGCCAATTTGTATACTGCAGGTTTTCGCGGGAGAGCCAAAACAAACACATGTTAGAGCTCAGAGGTCAGAGCAACCCAGCTTCATTACATTTTGCATGGGACCACTTCCAGGTCTAACATACATATCCATATTTAAAGCTCTGCAGTTTGCAAGTGGGTAAGATAGCAGACTGAACACAACGCTGTCACAGACTGTTGGAGGAACATGCACTCGTCAACAATGAAAAGACCAAATACATCTTACTACTATGTAGCACAAAGGTAGAACTGTGTGTGAAGTCAGTCATGGCTTGGCTTCGCGAACGAAGATCTGGGAAGGGCTTTTCCCACGCTCACTGCAAGCGATGAGTGCACCCTTCGGGCCTGAGCGGTGGATTTTTTAGGCGAGGTGCAGCATGCATGGAACTGGCTCCACCCTTTACACCTGAGGTTCATCTGCCAGGGCCTAGCGAGCTTGGACGGTGACAGCGAAGTCCTCGGGTCGTAGGTTTGGTTAGAGCGTCCTTCTCTTAGATGGAGCCTTACAAGGCTAAACGAGCTCCATCTGCCCGGGTTTGGAGTCAGAGTTGTCCTTCTCCCAGGATGGTTGCCCGAAGGCTAGTGAGCCCATCCTGCCCATGAACACGCTTTGTCTGACCCTTCGGTTGAGACCTGTCTGGCTTGGGAGACCCTACCGGAGGCACATACCACCACCAGCACAGCTCTCAACCTCACAAGGGCACGCAAGCTCCTTCCCCACGGCAAGGGGGTGCCCATGAAAGAGTCGCTGCTCTACCTCCAGACATCACAGACCCGGGCACGGGGCGGCCGGGGCCTGCCGCGAACGGGAGTCCTGGAGGGGGTGTGTGAAGTAGATTACCTGTAATTTCACTGTTGAGAAATTACTCAAAGTACTCATCCATGCTCTCCTTTTGTGAAGTGCCACTCATGGTTCCCTTTGCAGAGGCCACCCTCCACAGACACACCAACAATGCCAGCAGGATTCAGGAGTCAAGAATGATAAACAACCTGCAGCCTTTCCAAAGGCACTAAGTACAGAAGGAGAAGAGAGGAAGAGCCAGCTGTGAGTGAGGTCCAATTCCCCCCTTAAGGTGGCCTCCGTTTAGGATTGAGACTCAAGGTCCAAACCTTCTGTTCATTCGCTTCAACATATTTACAGGAGTTGGCCACAGGAACAGCCAAAGATACTCTAAAGCCTGAAAAAAACCTCCCTGAGAAAGTGCTCAACTAGTTTTTGTTAGATCCACTGTATGGGCAATCAGACTGAAAATTCAAAATTCAGTGTTTCAGACTTGTTTCTGCCTTTTCCACATTGTATTAGATTGTGGGCAGCAGGACTACTACTACAAGGAAGCCAACTACACAATGCCCAGCCTCTGGCTGTACCAAAAAAATAAACTACAAGTTGATGTGCTGAAGTAATACAAACTTAAATACAGAGTGGTATTCAGGGAGGAACACTGAACTTTTCTGTGATGTAAGCCAAAGCACTGGAAATAAAACACCAGTATTTATTGATCCGCAGTGAGGGAATAAAGCAATGAATTTCAGAAGCTCCAGTGCGCGGGCAGCATTAATCAAAACTTCTGGTGTGGGAAATGTCAGCAAAGAAACAGGAATTCACAGAGAAAGAAAAAAACATCAACAAAACAGAGCCACACCCAAAGGAGGAGAGAGAACAGTGAAATAAGAGTAGGTGACACAATGGGTTTCCCACACTGGGCTTTCATCATCTGCGATCTGAAATGGTATCAGCCTTCTCCAGCAAGAATGAACACAGTCGCCAGCAATTACTCAAACCCACGCAGGTCTGGCAGAGCTGGCAAGCACCATGCAGTTAGTGCTCATCTGCCACAGAAGAGGCATCCGCAGCAGACAGTCGGGAGGAAAGTGCCTCCAGGGAACGATCAAAAGAAAAAGATCTTACGCACTACTGCTACTCTCAAATACGAAGATCAAAGTCAGGCACTGAGTGTGGTGGTTTTGAAAGTGTCACCGTTGGTGGACTTAGGTCCATGTCGCTATCTTTTTAATTTATCAAACTTCTCAATCAGCCTAAGGTTTCATCCGCCTTTCATATTTGCTCTCGACAGAGCTAAGTTGTAGGGATTACATTCATTAGACTCTTTTAATATCTTATACTTTCAGGCTTTCCAGCTCCAGAAAAAACACACTGAATGCTGACTACAGGGAGAAGCCAGAGAGATAAGAAAAAAACTCCAAACTCATAAGGAAGTGGAGGAAAGCCACTGTGTGATGAGATAAAGAAGGGATAAAGATGTGTGGGAATAGAGAACAAAACACTGAGAAGCCACAGGAAAAATTATAAATGGTGTCACCTACATAACCTGGGTTTGATCAGCTTTCAAATTCAAACAATCCCTGAACTGAATATCCACCACAACAGCCCAGAAAGCACTTCTACCAGTTAGATGGGCTGACCTCAACACTGTTCAGTGTCTGTGGAAGTGCAGGGGGTGTTTTCAAACCAACCAGAGCTCTCGGTGTGGAGAGCTTGCGTCACAAACAGCAAACATGGGAAATTAGGGGAGATCTGCTACAGAAAAAGCTGCAGAAGAAAAATGGGGAGACAGGACAGGCCTTTTTTTGCAATGAGGATCTGCAAACAGTGACTTGGCCCAAAGAAGACTTGCAGTAGTATGGATGTGGAGAGGACAGAAGAGCGGGCAAAACGGTTGCTGAGATTTTTAAGGCTACTGCAAAACGTGGTGTGAACAGACAGAAAACCTCTGAGAGCAACAATACTATTTGGATTTGTGGAGCAGCATCTTCCAGAAGGGAGAGGTTTTAAGGAAACAGAACACCTCGTAACTTCCACCAGCTTTCCAAATTCTTCATGCTTATCCCTCAGCACCTCAACTCTTCAGAACAACAGAATCAGAGCTGTCTGGGTCGAGCTTTTACATGCCCATTGCTCCACTGTCTCCACACGCTCACTGAAAGATTAGCATGACTTTTAGAGAAGCAGTGCTTAGTTGGAGGGTTTCCTCTCATCTCATCTACATTATCTTACCCTTGCTGAGATTTGCCAAGCGTTTAACAGAAAAATCTAGCTACAGTTTTGTCCCTTTAAATTCTCGCCTTCTCTTGCCGGCAGAAGACATCTGTGGAATAATAATGAATTTCTTTGGTTTGGGGTTTTTTGTTTTTATTAAAAGCTATTCTTCCTAGCAGGAAATGAAAAAGAACAACCAGATTGCAGAATTTGGGGGAATAGGGAAAACATTTCAAAGGTTAACAATACTACTGCTTAGCATTTATTTCAAGAATATGTGACAAACGAAAGAAAAACAGATGTTCTCGGTAATGCTCCAGTTTCTCCGCAAACTCAGGTATCGTCCAGAGCGCTGGCTGTGGCGGCTCACAAAAGACACAGGGGCTGTCCCTGGGATGTGGCACTCATCCACTCTGCGTATGAGATTCCTTCCTAACTTCTCACTAAGTCAGAGTGATGGCCCCCCCGGCCCAGCATCAGGGCATACCCAAGCCCTACTGTGACGTCCTGCATCCCAGCTCTCCAGCTCCTCTACGTCAGCAGAGGTAGCTATTCCTGCGTATCTGCCTGTAGCTCATGCTGAGATACACAGTCTCTTTGATTTCTTATTAAAGCAGTTTCTGGTCTCCCAGTGCTTTTGGTAGTGCTGTGTTGAGGTTTTGGAAACCACTAATCGTGAACACCCCAGAAACTTTACCAGGAATGCGCTCGATTGCATACGCCAGCTCTTTGGTTCTGAAAAGTTATATTTAAGCTGAACTCCAAGAGAATTTTTCAAAAAGCTACATTGAATTCAATTCATGACACTCTATCAAGAATTATTTTACAAATGAAGCAGCTTAATATGATTTAAAGGCTGCAGCACTTTCCCATAGGGGGAGAGAAGCAAATCCGCCATGAGATGAGTACCAACACAGTTGGTACTGAGGCTTTCAGAACTTTGATTTTAATGAAAGTGGATGGGTTGTACAGATGGGAGAAAAGCTGCCTTTATCAGTTTTCCCAGTACCAAGCTGATAGCCATTGTAAAAGCACCTTTTAATACAGCTGTGCAGCGTTTGCCAGTAAGCCACAGGTTTCCATCAAACGATCAGGTGCAAATGTGCTTAACAAGGATGTGAATATGCTGCTTTGTTCATAACAAACTTATCACACGGCAGACAAAGCTCAAATTATCACAAGAGGGCAAACGTTTAGCCAGCAACATGTGAAAGCTTTCTCACTGTTGGACAGTCCACGAAAGAAAAAAAATGTATAATCTAGTTGACTACCACCTTCTACAAACAAGAAGTCATTTTGCTTTTTTGTAACTCTGCATTGGGAGCCTGTTGCATAAAGAAAAGAGGAAAGATGTTTGGAGATACTTAAATCGCTTCTCTTCCTGCTATGAATGACTACACAGCGATTTTGTTAGGAAAGAGAAAACAATTGTTTCCCATGCTGAATGCACAGCAAAAAAAGACTTCAATAGTAACAAAAAACTGCTAATGGTAATAAAGATAAGCCCAGAATAAGGAGGCTGTGGAGTGCCTACTGCCAGAGTATAGTCCAAGCCCCTGCAGCACTGACCCTGACACACTTTATGCTGTTTCCAGCCTGGGTAACACGAAGCTTTTAACAGTGCTTCCATGAGTGAGTAGATACTTCCACCTACTTGGACCAGGTGAGCCCGTGAGCTCCTACAGCCCCACAGGTCTATAAGGCAGCTGGGTACTGTGCAAAAGCAGCCCGGCACTGGGGACTTACCTTTCAAGCAGTGACAGAGAGAAACAGCATCTCACAGGCACTCCGAAGAGCTATGTAAACTGTCAACCCTCTCTATTCCAACCCTTGCCCTCTCCAGTTTGATGCACTTTAAAACAGCTGCTTTATGATATTCAGACTTCAAAGCACAGTAAATTAAGCTCCCCATAAAGTCCATTCAGCTTTTTGTTTAATTTGATAAAAGCTCATCAGACCATCCAAGTTACCTTCTGGTCAATACTGCCTCAAGAAATCTGCAATTCAGCTACCTGTGGTTTTTCCAATATTTTTGTAAAACATTACTGACAGAAACTGTTGGCCTGCATGCAGCAGATCTTTGGTAAACATGCTTTTAGGGCCACTCAAAGTACCTTCTCTACTACTGTGATCTCTTTTTCTCTAGGTGTCTTCATCCTGTGTGATTTCTCTTTCTTCTCGCTCTAATGCCCTGGGATCACTGTCATTTTTATGCAGCATTTCTCCTCTATTTGAACCTGATGACATACCAGTTCTCTTCTGTTTTCATTTCTTTCTAAGAAAAAGGATTGGTCTCAATAACAATGGCTTGGCTCTTGAGTTGCTGGCTAGGAGGTTTAGCTTCAGGCTAGCCAAAGCTACTGTTAAGCTGAATACTTTCACGTCTATTGACAAAGAACAATAAACACGCTCACCAGAGCTCCTTGCATCAGAGATGATCCCAAAGCACTCCACAAACAGGATACTGGGTCCCTCATTCACCATCAAAACATACTTGCCGCTAACTGTGCCAGCAACACTACATAAAAGTCAGTTAAGAGGTGAAAAAGAGAGCAACTCCTCCAAGTGAAATTACAAGGAAATTAAGGGAGGTAGAGCGTATTAGTTCACGGAGAAGTTGGCCCCAAGACCAAACAGCACACCTTTTTAATGGCCAAAAGGGGGGCAAGGTCCCAGTTCAAGACAGAATCACCAGCAATTCACCACTGCTCCTCGGATCTGTGCCGAGCACAGTGCGTTATCAGCTAAAGAAAGCACGCTGCATGCAGAGCCATCAGCACAGCTGCTGCGCCTTTCCTTCTGCAGGGTTTTCATCTCAGCTTTATCAAGAAAAAGCAATGCCTAGCCCAAGAGCTTTGACAAGATCCCAACACAGTGGTGACAATAGAAAAATACACAGAAGATTTCATGTTAAGACCTCTTCAATGTTTCTGATTTAAATAAGCCATCATGCTGAGAGGAGAAAACCCGCAGCGAAACTGATCATTTCAAGAACATACAGGACCAGCCTCCCCATCCACCTCCCCTCTTGCCAAGTATTGACCTTGCTAGCAGAGCAGCAGCCTCAAAGATTTTAGATTTCCTACCACATAATTACAAATTAACATGTTCAGCAAAGGGGGAAAAAGATTTTTTTTTTTATACATAGTGATCATGGGAAGCTGAACAGTATCCTGTATCAATACAGTCCTGTGGTAGCAAAGAGCAAAAGTCTAATTTCTCTAACGATATCCCAGGGTTTTAGGAACAAGCGCACAGGCCTTCCATGAGGACCTTATTAAAAAAAGACGACATTTGTGTTTTAAGCATTTAAATCCCTAAAGGCAGGCAAAAGAAAACACAGGACAAAGCAGAAACACTATTGATTATGCATAATTGGTATAATTAATTTGTAATTAGCTCATTAAAATATATAGACATCGGAATTATTCTTGTACATTTCTGGGAATATCCTGCAATTCACTTGGGATAGGCTTATCGTTTATTTGATAGATGAAACATTATTAGAAAGACAGCCCATTAAAAATTAATATACCAGAGTAATAATTTCTTGATCTCAGCATTCACTTTTCTACGTACTCAAATTCCTATTCCACCTTCCAAAGAGTTTTTATTAACACTGTTTGTCAGAGCGCAGTTTGGGAAGAGCAGCATTTCAGACAACGATGGCAGAATATCCTTTACACCAAGTCTGAAGTCAGTTTGGGGAAAACAAAATTACAAGTACTACAAATTACATACCACCAGAGTATTCAGCACCACACCTAACTCTATCACCAAAATTAAGATGGAAACCCTCATGCCTCAAAAGCAATACCAAACATGAATAGAACAGAGTAGGAAGAACCCTCCACGGCACTGTCAGCAGCCTGGTCCCTAACGGCTTAGCGCTGCGGTGCTCGCTGTCAGAAATGAACTTGCCTGAAGAAGCTGGACTTTGGGGTTGCTTCAATACTGCAAGTAAGAGTCACCAGTCTCTCACGAGCAGTGAGTCTCTCACCCCCCGAAAGGGGCTGGTGGACACTGGTACTGCAATAGCATTGCAAAGGTGTTATTGTACCTTGATGTGGGGGGAAAGCAAGGTGGAAGAATAGTGCTCACCATTTTTAGAGAGAGTCAGTCCTTATGTGATAATTATAAGCACCACGAGTAGCCTTTCTGCTCAGAATCACCTCAGAAAGTGTTTTCCTCCCCACCCTACCTCCGTCAACACTGTGAGAAGCCTGGAGAGGTTGGTCTCTCACTGCTGCAATGATCTGTGAAGCTAACCCATGTTCATTTAAGAAACAAACAAACAAAAAAAAAATTGCACGATTACTCAAGAAAAGCCAAATCTACAGTGAATATATAGTGCTATTTGTGATTATAAGACCTGAATATTTTCTTGCCAAACAAAGAATATGAGCCAAAAAAAAAGCAAAGACCCACAACTTTGATTTTTTAAAAGAAGGATAAAATTGCAAAAAGAAATGAAGAAAAAAGTCTCCAGGTCATCTAAGTCACAATTAAACACTTCACTGTAATTTTGTACATCTCAGCAAATCTGCTGTAAGAATTATGAACAGTCTCCCAGAAACCACATACTTTTTTTTACCCCCCGACTCCAATCCAGCACAGACCATTACTTATTTTCTTTGCCCTGCACTCCAGAATGAGATGGATGTATTTACATAAACACACTCGCAGTCACAGATATCTCTATATAAAAATTAATCTACAGATGATGAAAAGTGTAGAAGATCTAAGAGGCAAATCCCAAACAAAAGAGCATACTTTATACATAAATATCTTGAAATTATAAAGATCTGAGATTAAGTGGTTTACCACTCATTTAGAATTGATTAGAATGTATTTAAATTTAGCTGAAAGTACCACAACATTGCTCATGTATTTGCATCTGCGAATAAGTAAATAAAAAGCCTGTTATTAAAGCCTTCATTAATTCTGATTATATGAGAACTTAAAAGCAAATCTGTGTAGTACTGCTCTGTAAAGACTCCTAGCAACTCTACAGTAAAGCTGGCACTGCAACACAACATGTGTCAGCAAAAACGACTAACAGGATCTATTTTCAGTAATCTTAAATCACACTGGTAAAATACAGAATTAATGTGTTTGCATAATACTTCAAAATAGTTTTTATTCTAATTCATTCCCCATTCATGCCTTATTGTAGCAAAAAGTGAATTTTATATCACTTGACATTTATGCACCACGGTTGAACACATTATATTAAACTACAACATTTAGGCAGTATTCAGATGTGATGGGTGTATTATTATGAAGATTGATCCAGCTATTTTATTTCCTTTATAAATAGGGTGGCTAGAGGTTTAAAAATACATTATGTTGACTAGAACATTTCATTCTAACTACAGATTGAGAGTTTCTATATATTTAATTGTAGCCAATATTTTTGAAAGAAGGATTCGTTAATTTTAGTAGAACTTTTCCCCAGTTAAAGACTTGTTATACTTCTTAGAAATAAACAGACAAGTATATAATCTACCCTAAAATGGTTCCTCTTGGAGAAATCAAGTTTTAGGCTATGAATGACTTCTGAAAGTCAACTTACTCCTCCCCAGAAAATTCTACTCATCTCCCTGGCACACTGGTTTAACAGTTAAAGCAGAGATGGGAAACTGAAAATTTTTTAATTAGGTTCTTCAATCTCTATTCTCATACCGATAAATTATATAAATGAATTAATTTATTCGTGTTTACAGAAACTTGAATTTGCAACACCATTCATCTGTCAGCCCGGACGTTCCCTTTTGACTGGGAAGGACAGTCCTGGTAAAGCTCCCTCTGCAAACCTAACTTTTCGCGGCTCGAGTCAAAGCCTGAATGAATCTTTCCGTGACTTGAGTGGAACCACAGATTTCAGACCAGTAAAATATATATATACACACACTCTATTTATAAATGAGAGATGATTTGGGGCAGTGAGAGGAGAAAACACAAAAGACTCGTTAAATTTGGAACGTAGGAGATTATCTTGCACTACTTAAGGAAGTTTGCTTGCCACACTCACGGCGGAAAAGTCACTCCAAGTTAAAACAAAAGAAAACAAAAACCAACCTCCCCCCAATATTTAGGTATTAAACTCAGTTATGAGGGGGAGTTTGACTAAAGATTTTCTTTTCCCT
>NW_010389118.1:147515-148562 GCF_000710305.1 Buceros rhinoceros silvestris
CTTTCCCCTACACAGTTTCTAGGCCCAAGCCCCAAGCTGATTACCCAGCCATCAGCATTACCAAATATTTAAATGCACCCTTCAAGACAGAGGATCAAACGGAATTTTAGTATTTAGTTATACAGAAAAGTATACCTGGTAGTCTAAAATGCTAAATCCTAAACCGTTTTTGTCTTTCTCCAGTTCAATAACCTTCACATCCGGAGACCACAATGCTAATTCTCCTTCTTCCTCCTCAGGATTAATGTCTTCCTCAGGTTTCACCTGCAAAATAAAAGCCCTTGTTAAAAACTATTCTTTCACTTCTTTACAAACACTATTCCTTCAATATTTTGATTATTAATGGCTCACACATACCCTAAAATATGACCTTTTACAGAAATCCAATTTCACCGAACATTATGCATCCAGTTTTCTCCAGCTTGCTGCCCGGGATACTCCAGTGGGACTATGCCTACATGTTTCAAGCATCAGAGCCCAATCTGGCACACGAACACTCATGTATTAGGCAAATTAGTTGTTGTAATACCACTAACCTGTTACACGTTGATGAACTTCAGCTGTCCCATTAGATGCATAAAGGAAAAATAAATATCTTAGCATAAAAAATTTAACCACAGACAGCTCATAGACCAGACGAAAGTCCAGACAATCAGGCACATTGGTATTTGTGGCATTAAAAATGCAAACAGAAATATGCAAACAAAAAATTCTTATATTGTAACTATGCAAATAGCATCTCATTTGAAAAAACTAAAGTATACAAGAAAGCAGTGTAGTCACCCAGTTTCGTTGGGTAAGGACAGCTTCATAAATACATTTTCCAAAGAGGCATCTTTTGTTCTCTAACTTAAAATGCGTGTTTTAACATCACTGTTTATTTCACCAAAATCTTTACAAAATATCAGCATATAACATCCCAAGAAAAACATTAAAGCCTTGCACCATTAACTTCACACTGATTTAATTTTATTTCTCTGGATGAATATGCCTGTTGCACAGAGCACTGCCATGAGGGAAAAGGAAGAAATTTTTCATCCACACACT
>NW_010389118.1:148674-158373 GCF_000710305.1 Buceros rhinoceros silvestris
CTCTTTCTTGATACTTTTGACATAAGAAAGCAGAAATATTGTGAGATTGCTCTGAAGAAAAGGCAACCTTTGTTCACTCAATATCACCTCACAGCAAAGATGTTCAACTGGCGGGATGCACACAGAGAACGTTCAGTAAAATTCAACAGCAAAACACACAGGGGAACAAGTTCTACTACAATAGAATGGGCTTTTACAAAAAGGAGTAATACTGTACATCTAATTCTTCTGTGAAACATCTGTATTTCTTGTTTAACTCTCCACCTTAGAGGAAATTAGATCAGAAAAGACCAGAAAAGATGAGAAGTCAAGGTGTAAATACTTCTAATAAATAGGAACAACCATTACAAACGTCAAGCTTTGGTCTGAGACTTTAAAGCTTCTGCAATGGAAAGAAACGTTAAGTTTCATTTTTTTCCAGTTCTATAAAAATCTACTCAGAACATGGAAGCAATCAGCTAATGGTGGCAAGGATGTGATTTAGTGTAATTCAGAGCTTTTGCTCACCTATTAAGTGTTAGAATGACGAATGGGCGTGCCGACTGTGGGCATCCAGCTCAGTGATTTACCTGCCTTGTATTTATAGAACAATGAAGGGTCTCATGACCAACCTATACAAACTGTTGAAGTACCTGCGTTGCAAACAAAAACTGGCACTGAAACACCAGCTGTCCCGTGCGAGCCCAAAGTGAACGGCAAAGGCAGCTTTAGATGACAATTTAATACAAAGCTGCCTCATAGAACTATATATTCTAGGAAACGTTGTTTAAGAGTGAAAAGTGGTCTGGATCAAACAGCAAAAGGCGAGCTGAAACACTGTCTTGAGAAAGCTGAAACACTGTCTCAGAAATGCAACTCTTTGAAAAAGCGCGTGTCCTTTTACACCACTGAATGACACGGGAAGCCTACCTGTTGTTTTGGAGGGGAAACTCCCATAGTGGGTTCATCCACAAGAGACTCAGTGCCATCATCAAATAGTTGCCGACAGCAAACCAGTGTAAACGGGGGCGGCACTTCTTTTAGGAAGGTGACTGCCTCGCGGCGTGATTTTCCATATAGCTGCACTCCATTTACCTGCACAGAAGGAGACACACACACACACACACACCCCCAGACTAAGCTAATTAAAAGGACATCGATCAGATTCTTTTAGTCAATTTTTTGTGTACGTGTCTTTCATCAGCTGAATGTGAAAGTCTAATTTTACCGAGGGATTCTGGCAAAGCTCGCATAGTTTTATTCACGTATGCTTCTGATGAACACAAGCATTGCTGCAAGACCTAAACTTCATCTGCAAGAACTTGTTGCTACTGATTGCTACATCCTGTCTCTGCTCTCTTTAAAGCAAGAAGAAAGTTCTTTCAGTTCAAGAGGAAACAGCAAAAAGAATGTTTATACAAAAGAAACCAATTACAGTAAGCGACTAATCAGAAAACCCTGACAAGAGTCAAAGTTTAACATTGCGTAAGCTTTAGACCCTGAGTGACAACAGAAGACCATAAGGCCATTGTTAATGGATGTTTTTAACCACAGACTTAAAAAAAAAAAACCAAAAGGAAGATAGATAGATAGTAATGCTGCTTTAAAAATGAGATACTGAAGTTGTGTTTCCTCAGGAAAATAAAACTACAGTGATTCATCCTCTTTTATGTATTTTGTAACCTGCAATACCAGGAGGATACATCTACCTGCACCATAGGCTTGTCCTTAAATATGAGGAGACCAGAATGTCAGTAGGTGTCATAGATGTGAACTTCATCTATGGTGATGAGTGGTGCAGCCCCAAAAGGGCAGGGATTTAACCCGACTAGCGCAATGGACTCAATCCTGACACCTCTTGCGTTTCAGGCTGTCTTTCAGTTACCTCAAGTCTGCTCTCCTGACCAAATGTCCAAAGTCACTGGAGTGCAAACACTGGTTTAGGAGTCTAGTACATATCACCAAGTCCTCTCCACAACATAAAATCATAGAATCATTTAAGTTGGAAAAGACTTTTAAGATCACCGAGTGCTACTGAACCAAAGCACAGTGAGTGGGGATAACTGAAGGTTCTCTTCAACCCTTCACTCCATACCCAAACTGCAGTCCTCATACAGATGAGCCCACATGCAATCCTAGAAATCAGGCACCTCTGTACATCTGTAGTCAAGGCAGAGCCTCGCCATATGCTTCCCAGATCCCCTTGTACGTTAGGAGGGGTCAACCTTGGGCAAGACTACACAGCAATCTCACTTTGGCCACCATTTTCTTCCTCATCACCTCTAATTTTTCCTACTTTCTCCTTTTATAGGGTAGATACAGCTTACACTGCTGGGAGGCACAGAGATCCTCTCACCCTGTAACCCAGCCAAGGAGAAAACTTCAGAGTGGTGTAACTGCCCTCGAACACAGTAAACGAACTGCAATGAGTTTTTTTCCTGTAAGAATTACAGCAACTGCTGAGCTATCAGGCTAATCCATTAGTTAATTATTTAAGCAGAAGTATCTGTGCGTAAGGATTTTTTTAATGCATTGAGAGTGGCAGTGGGGTGGAAAGCTACCAGCACTTCTCAGCGTGCTGTGATTGATGGAGAAGAGCTACCACGAGCTCCAGGCAGACTTGGGGACTCCCATTTCTTCTTTTTCCTTTGCCAGAAATCAGCCTCTAAAGGAATGAGGTGCCCTACACCTCATTCATTCACCACACCGCTCTGGCTGGTCCAGCAAGTAGGAGCGAATGAAATTTTACAACAAAACTAGAAGGACACAAGGAAGCAATTTACTCCTAAAAAAGAACACAATGAATTTAGCTAAAATTAGGGGGAGGGAAAGAAGAAAATACCATGCTTTCTATCATAATCCAGACACGTCATTAAAAATAATCAACATTCGACCTCACTATATGTTAAAAAAAATTCCTTGCTGATCACATTTTAATCCCAACTGTATCAGGCCCAGGTAGAGCTGCTTGTTTGGGAAGGGGGCTGTCACTTTTTCCACAGCAAACCCCTACTTAAGGGGATTTATAACTTGGCTGCAAAAACATACTCTACGCTAAACGGAGCATATATAGCTTTATCCCTGGAGCACATTTTTATTTTGTTGGGTTTTTTTCCAGCTCCAGAGGAGAAAAAAAAAAATTATGCTCACTAGGTCTGAACATATTTGTGAACTTAATCGTAAGTACACAGTAATAAGTAAAACTGTTAAAAATATACAATTAAAGTTTCCAAAGTTACTGTACAGCGCTGTGTTATTGCTTCTTCTATACAATTTTTTGTTCAGTGGCCAAGAAATTTAAACAGTCCCAGCATTCCATTAATCCCTTCCTTTAGGAATCAAAATTTCCTCCATTAAGCAATAACTGAAAAAAAATGTTTTAGGTCTTAGCGATATCAGTATGAATTTTTGATGTAAAGGGGTGAACAGGAATTAAAAGCAAGAGAGCTGTACACCTAACAAATTAATTTTTCAGTAGGTCTAATTCTGCTTCCACTGATGTCAATTAAATGTTCTTTGCATCAACTAAAAAAGGTTCAAATTAAAAATATTCCCCAAAAAGCAGGTATTCAATATGAAATTAATGTCTTTTTCATTTGCAGGCTGGGATGTATTTTTTAAATTATTATTATTTTAATACTACCAAATAAATATTTTTCCTGAGCAAACAGGTCTGGTCCAATTCCAATAACGTCAAAGCTGCCCCAGTACCTATTAATACATATTTAAACAAACTGATGTACCAGCTCATACTCACAAATGCCTTCCAACACTCAACAAGCAAGTTATAATGTGTAGCAGGACCCACTATTCCTGAGACCGTCATAAATTTTTTTAGGAGGGACAAATATTAAGGGGGTTTATCCACCACAAAAGCTAATACCAAATTGCTCAGAAAACTGAGCTCAAAGACCACAGATACAAATACATTCAACACAAATGTTAACTCTGCCCTTAGGACTCTTGATACTCATATTAAAACGTTTCAGAAAAACACTCCATGAAGGCACTATGAAGTCACAAGAATTTGACATTTTGTCCATAAAGAAGGAATGAAACACTGAAAAAATGACTGTGACTTCCAAAGCACTACTCCAGCATCATCCACAACCCATTTGTAGATACTACTGTAGCAGAGCAGCAAACTAGAATTTAACATAAGCATTTTTAAGAAACAAGCAGGAAATAGATCAGTTCTGGTTTTATTTTTTTTTTTGCCTTGGTGTTTTTTACCTCCAGAAGTTCATCCTCCAGTTGTAGAAGACCCAGTGTGGCAGCTGGACCATCTGAAGCAATTGATGATATATAATGATGTCCATTAAACGTGTCAAGCTCAACTCCTAATCTCAAAGTGTGGATGGGTAAGAGCTGCCAAAAGATAAGTACAGCTGAGGACGTATATATCTTTATCTACTACAATATAAACACATTTGGAATTCAGTAGCTCACCAAATTAATTTCCATAATCACCATAAATTCCATAATCACCATAAAAACTCATCACAAGACCAGCTGTCTTTCTCCTTTGGGAGCTACACTAATTTGAGGTAGGAAAAACATCCATGAAGTGTCCTCTGCAGATAGCTAATAATACTGGCATCCTTGTTTCCGCAAGGTGACATCACTCATTTTGAGTTAGTTTTTCCCAGTGGGCCTCCTTAATTTGGAATTTTTCTCTAGGGAGTCTCCAACATCAGTGTCTTAGGTCTGCTAACATAAGGAAGACTAGTGTAAAACTGATAGGCTATCCAGAGAAGACGGCAGCAATCGTGGCAACTTGAGATTATCAGCATTATCTGCTCCTTCAGTTCGGCTATTTTCTGGCTTTTTACTGAGTTGAAGCACCGACTGTCCTTCTGGTTCCCAATTAATTCTGGATATTCAAGTAAAAGGAGCAATGCTTTGATCCTCAACATTCCCTCACACCCAAGCCTGATGATGAGTTTATGGCCTTTCTTCACAGAGACATTCCCACAAGGACATAAACGCATCATCTCCACAAGCCTCTTTTGCACAATATTAACTTGAATAATAATTTAGTAACTTGAAAATCTCTCCAAAGTCTCAGAAGGATGAGATTAATTTCAGCTCTGACCATTTTGATTAAATGGACCTCCCTCTCCCTGAGCCAGGATCACTATGGCAGACTCCTCTGCAGATGACACTGTTCAGCACGGTTTCAACTTCTGCTCCATTCTGCAGTGGCTTTCAACAGCTGAATTTCAATTAAGTACCCCCAAATTTGAGGTTTATATGCATGGTTTGGCTTTTTCCCTTCTTTGATGAGTGCATGTGCTAACAGGTTCACTTGCCCACACTACGAAAAGGTATTGGACCAGTTCAGAGTATTGGCAGCCTTTTTTTGCAAAAGTAAGACAGAGCCACAAAGCCACTAAATTTCTGCAATACATAAAACTGGAATTGTGTCGTGCCTTCCTGGGGTTACTCTGCCAACACATACCATGAAGGAAACCATCATGTAATGGCAAGTCATACCTTTGAGTACTTCTGGAGCTCCAAATCATCCGTAATGGGCATATCCACATTCACAACCTAAAAATTGTACATCATAACATTTTTCAATAGCAGGACAATAAAGACTACACTGGAATGATGAATTCTGGCAAAAAAGCTGATAAGCAAAATAAACTGTACTTAAGCAAAGTCACATTGATGCAAAAGAATTTTAAACAAATGTTAGAAAAATCTTCCAGACACAGAACTTTTACAACTAAGAATGTGGTGACTATATACTATTAGCAAATTTTGATACTATCTTATTCCCAAAGCCCAAGTGCCACTCATAGTCAGGTTCAGGAATCCTGCATAAGTACACAGCACCATTATGTTTGACACATACTTACCTGACTTGCCAATCAGAATTTGAAAAGTATGATAGATTTGGTTAGGACTTCAGTCTGTAGTACAGCCACCTAACATACAGACTTCTGCAGCATGTTTCTAACATGGCTTGAAATACAAGAGTTTAATTACCAAATCTGAATGCAAAGTGAATTATTTAACACAGTGGAAAAAATCCCTTCGGTATACCTTCATTTTTAAAATATTAACAAAATAAGTATGCTTACCACCAGTTTTCTTGTAATGTTCTTCCTTAACGTCATTTATTTATCTGTGACCTTTGAAGGTTATTTAGTCCAATTTTAAATGTAATAAGATGACATCTGTGGTGATCTATGGCCCAGGGTTGGAATGTGGGAGACTGAAGTTGAGTATGTTTGGGGGGACAGCTACACTTGTTAGATATATTGGAAAAATATATAGCCTCGCAAAAAATCAAAATCAGGTAACTTGAGGCTGCTTTGGAAATTTCTAGTTTAACAAATTGTTCTACGGAACAATAGTAAGTCTCAGCTTTTTCTCCTTGGCTTAGTTTTAAATAGGGCTTCCAGCATCTTGTTTTCCAGCATCTAGGGTATTTTTCCCGACAGACAGAATCCATTTCATGTCCATTCAGTTGTAACTAAATGAACCTATGATTGATAACTCCTCAGTTTGAGTGCTCACGCTTAGGTACCTGGCAACAAATACCACACAGTCTCACATCCCTGTACAAACTGCCAGGGCCTCTTTCTGTTTCAGCAGCATCTCAGCTCCTTCCACTGGTACCACAAAGGATCAGCAACACAGAATCCATGAGTGACACCAAACCTTCTCTTCAAACAGCTGTTTCCTCTGAAGAGAAACACTTCTGAGCGAATACTCAGCCCTGTAGGCACCTTCAGGGTGACTTTCTGAGAGCTGAGCATAGGAGTAAGGGTAGTATGAAACAGGGACTGTGCTATCATGCTGAAATAGAACTAAATGTCGTTATCGAACTCAGCCAAGCAAGACTAGAGGTGGGTACAGATGACAAGAACTGGAAGAACCAAAAAAAAAAAACCAACCCCAAACTTTCAAAATAGGATGCCACAACAGTTTCGTTCTATTATTTAAAAGGATCCATCATTAACATTCTCACTCCTGACATTTTACTGGCAACAGCTACAGGAGAATTAGAAATGGACAGTTTCACAAACTAAGCAGGTTTTCATCCTCTGTGGGAAGCGTGATACCGCTAACGGAAGTAATATCAGACTCTTGAAATGTAAGGATGGGAATACCGAGCAACCGAAGTGGGCAGCCAAACAGATTTATTGCATCATGTACATAATCTTACACGGACTTCAGATCTTAAAGGAGTGCTAATGGAAAGAAGATAAGCAAGTTTCTCAAGGCAATTCTTAAAGCTACTTTAAATCTTCCAGCGAGTGACTGGAACGATGGCTACTCTGAGTAGTAAAAATAAGTGTCTCTAAATCAACTGGACAAGCATTGCAAAGACAAACAGGGCATTTTCTTGGTGGTGGCAAGAATTTTCTAACTCTTCGGAAAGGACACTGGCTGGAGTCTTTTATCTGTATATTCTCTGCCTAACAGCACTGAAAAGCAGCAGTGAATTAGTTTCAGTCAACTCCTTATGACGACTCATCAAAACAATCTTTTGCTTGGCAATTATTTAATAGGAAGTGAAGAAATATCTAACAGACATTGGCACCACAAAGTTACGCTAATGTGAATTACCTCCTGTTTTCCCTGTACATTTGAAAATCATTCCTTCATTCTTCTAATAAAATTGTAAGATGCTTCATGAAACACAAGAGCTCTATCCTGAGCCTTTTTTTTCCAGTGCACAATAAAACAAATAGATCATAAATGAAATCATAAAAATGCCACATATTTTAAGTGGCTGCTATGATGCAGACTTAAAAGGACAGCTGGTTTTCTTAAATCACCGTTCCTGTCTAGTATCTGTATAACAATAGCATCTATATAAACATAATTAAAAAAACCCCAACAACTTATTTTAACACTCCTATATTTCAGCTGTGATGTTATGAGAAACAAAAATGTGATGTTACTGATCTGTTCCAAACACTAAACTGTTCTATAAAAACAGTAAAGCTAAGCTGTGAGCTAAGCTCACAGATCTGTAATTTAAAGAAATAACATACACGAATGTAGTTTATTGAAAGATAACATACCATAACTTCATATTCGGGTCCCAGCAGATTTTCCCACTTGGATTTCAGCTCGTGTGCTGGAGGGAGTGGGACTCTTCCTAAATATGAAAGCGAGTATTAAATTTACAAACATATTGTACATCCAGAAGTACATTTATTTCTAAATACTACAATAAAAATTAAGTGTAAATCAAAGATTAGAGGGAATAATCCCCAAAAAGGGAAGTGCATTAAGCTGAGTCTATCAAACAGAGCAAATCAAAAACGTCTTTCTTAGGAAAACAATGCAAAATGTCAGCTACTGCTAACGTGTGATTTATTCGACAGAGGAGCAGAAGAGGTGATGCTTGCACTGATGAGATGTGAGTTCTGCACCATCTAGTACTGTAAATAAATCATTCTTTCAGGCTGCAAAACAAATTTCACATGACTTCATAATTTGCAGCTATAAAAACGCTTGCCACTCCAGGGAAGCATCATCTCCCACCAAAATGAACCCCCTAAAGACGTAAAACACCTGACAAGATATTGCTGTTATCGAGGGGCTGTGTCAGCACAATGCGGTCGCGGACTTTATTTATACATTCGGCAGGTATAAAGGCTTGTCTTCTTTAATTAGGCCAGTAAGTAACAGGAGCATTAATATAAGCTCCAGTTCTAAACCAGTCTTCCGTGGGAACTTGGCTATCTTGACATTTATATCTTTTCAGCTTTCTTACTTACACAACCAAGGCAGTATTACATTCATGTAAGACAATTTGACAGAGCTAGACAGCATAAAATGACTGGCTGCCCCGCATTTGACCTCATCCAGAAGCTCAGTGCACATATAAAGTTCCAGGCCGAAGCAATGTTTAACTGGTAAGAACCGAGCTCTAAAGCACATTCCATCCAGCAGCTACAGCAGCAGCAACTGGGGTCTGAATTACAAAAAACTGGGTTTTTTTTCCCCTGAACGACTGTAATAGTTTGTCAGATGTCTAGACAAGGCACAGACTACTTAGTATTGCTGATGGGTCGCATGGACATTTAGAATGTAAATCACAACCTTGCATTTTGCTCACAAACTACTGAGGAAAATACCTCAAGGGGGGAATTTTGAAGACATCAAGAGCAGCTCAGAGCCTACCTACTAGCAAAATCCCAACGCAAACGAGATGTCAAGCTGCCTCTGCTTTCAACACCTCCATAGACTGCAAAGATAAAACCTGAGCTTTGCAATACAATCCTCCTTACATTGTTTTGTAACTTGGAAGTTTTTCACTCATTAAAAACAAAGAGTTAACTTACACAGAAACATAACCCATCCCTGCATCTCTTCCACTCACTTTCTGTCACGCCAGACAGGTAAATTCTGTCTGATCTGCACTGGGGAACCTAAATCCCCATTCCCTAACAACTGAGATTTCACGATGGAATACCCAGAACATCCTTATCCTATAGGCTCAAGGAGATACAGATATTCAAGGATATCTACAGACAACATAATATACAGATAACTATTTTCTGCACCATAAAGAAACCCCACCAGGAACAAAAACCTGGCTTTTCAAAGTACAGCCCATAGTTCTCTCCGAAATAAATCATCATCTTAAAAAAAAAAAAAAGGGGGGGGGGGAAGACAAAAGGCCCAAAAATTATCAGCTGGGGGGGAAATTTAATCGGAGTTGCTAAAGATAAGTAATTTTTGTGAGCC
>NW_010389118.1:158441-179187 GCF_000710305.1 Buceros rhinoceros silvestris
CAAAAGGTCCCAAAATTATCAGCTGTGAGTGAAATTTAATCGGAGTTGCTAAAGATAAGTAATTTCTGTGAGCCTTGTTATCAAGCACAGGCTGGTCACTATCTTTACGTCCCAACTGCAGCAAAGCAAGAAACTCCAGTGCTTTTTTCTACTCCTGTTTGCAGAAATACATAGGGACAGAAATCCTTTAGTACCCTTTTCTGCTAGTAGTGTGAACACACAGAACTTGCAACTCCTTTGCAGCCAAGTACAAAATTCAAAATTTAAGGTTCCTGAGGAGTAATGAATCGTAGGGTCAAGCTCAGAGTTCAGGTTGGTCACTGTAAGCTGTATTTAGTTGGCTTAATACAGGGGTTTTTGTCGCTTCCAAAACACATTACCAAAACCTACAAGTTGTTTTGGAGCAGGTGCTGATGTGAATCTCCAGTTGAGGTTTCCCCCTTTCTTTCTTTCAAACACACTTTGAAGTCTTTGCTTGTAACTTCCTCAGCTACAGAAATGTTGGCTGAAGGCATTTGGATTAAATATATTCAATTCCAATGGGATCACCCAATTCACTTAAAATGCTCCTTTCCCGCCCAAACAGCTTTTTCCACATGGCAGCTAATAGGAAGTTTCTTTCCAGTCTCTTATCCAGCTGGATTTCTCATGACCTGAGATATGTCGTCTTAACTTCCATAATGCGCAAGGCCTTTGAAATGAAAACCCTTCCCTGGGGCAGCTTTCATTAGCAACAACTTCCAACTGCCCACGCTTCCATACAGATTTGCATTTCTAATTATCAAACATCTGAAATAAATGATGAGTGTATCGTAAAAATCAACTTTCCTGGCCATCTTCAAAACTGGGATCTTCTTGCAATTTCCTCCTACTTTCACAAACTTACTATAAGCTGTGCTGTGCTCTAGTGGATTTGATTAACACCCCGCCTTTACCTGCCCTACTGTTAGATATTTTTCCGCAGCTGTCTTTAAATGCCTGACTGGCATCATCGTATCTTTGGGTTTTGAGGGCTGCTGCGAGGCAAAAGGGAGCAGTTCTGCCCAGTCTGCAGTCTTGCAGATGCGGCTGTTAACTGCCTCTAGGCTGATAGCAGAAAGTTTTGATTCTCGTGCACGTTGCATCCTAAACCATGTTGCCTTTGTAACAGAACTGCTTAAGCACAGTTTTGCCTGGCCAGAATTATTATTTAATACCTCTCCAGGAAACACAATTTAATAAGAATTTCACACAACTGGGCTTAAAGGGAAGTAATACATATTTTATAAAACACACCTTTTACATTACGCTTCTAAAAGCATTTCCAGAGTTTAGTCAGAGCCTTAAATTAACAGTATTTACTTTAGCACCACTATAATGAAGTGCCAATCACCACGTCCAAAATAAGCACCTATCTTTGGAATTTAAACTTGCCCATTAAATTCTATTTCAGGGTGAAATCTTATACATCATATTTCAGTATGAGTAAAATTTGCAGCTAAGTATTTCAATTTTTTAGCAGATATACACACACATTTTATAGCTGCATAAAGGTTTTGCTGAACGTTAAAACCACTTAAAGTGGTTTTTCACTAGCAAAATCCCCAGTTTAACCAAGCAATGATTCTTCCTCACCATTGCATTAAATGGTGCTGATTCACTACCCAGTTTCCAAGCTACCCCCACAGCATTATCGTGCTGGCTCAAGGAGGACCAGCACTGCTAGAGGGTATCAAAGGCAGAATCCAGCTGCAACCAACAGTATCTGCAGGGTTTAAATTTTGGTATCCCAAGACAAGCTGTACATACAGACACATTATCTTAATTCTCCAAGGTAAGGGGAGCTTGGATACATCAAAGAAGAGAAAAACCTCATAGTACACTGGCTACACAATGCCCTGGGGAATGCATCGCAAATAAACCACACTGCCCCTGCAAGGGATCAGCATGGTCCAGCCAGCAGCTATGGATGCTGGGCAATGCAGTCCCTGCCAGACCAGGCACATCTGCACTACACTCCAGAGCTCCAAGGAAGGGGATGACGAGATCTGCGCAATGCTAGAGCTGAAGGGGAGCCACTCAGATACATACAACTCGCTTACAAACACCTTCAGAAATGACGGGCTTTGCAGTATTTTGGAGAGGCAGCGGATCCACATCAAAGCAGTTGGGGTCTGCTATGAAAAGAGCTCAAAACCACAGAATGATCCAAGCTGATTATCGGCAGAACATGGATCCCTAAGGCATATCTAGATAACACACCCTGAGACTAATAGTTTGTTTAACTTCAAGCCAAGGAAACGTGGGTTTACTTCCCAGCATAAACTGATCCTGGCACCGATACACCACATTTGCACAGCACTGGGTATTAGGTGACACATTCCTCAGAAAGTTCTCTTTGTGACAGGGCAGACATCTGCAGCCAGTGACACCAGATAACCCAATCACCAGCAGTCAGGACTACAGAGATACAGTTTGCTTCAGTAGAAAAAGAAAATACTTTGTGCATAGAAAGGTCCACAGTGAAGAAAGGACTGGCTAAATGACACAGGACAGCATGCGTTGCTCTTTTCCAGCCTCTGTCATAGAGAGTGGAAGTCTTTGTGCCCCTAAGCACATCCTGCTGCTAAGTCTGGAAGTTATTTGTCCATTGTAACTACAAATCGATATACGCTTTTCCATTCACACAGCTAAAACAATGCTTTGTTAACCTCACATCTCAGCTACTCAACCTCCTCTGTTTTGGCTTCCTATTTCTGGGAACAGGCAAAAGTCACAACACAGGATGACTGGTTACAAGGCTTGGATAGAAAAGTAAAACAGAACGGATCACAGGAACTGCTACATTTCGCTCATTTCCAGGTTGTCTTTAATACTGACAGATCTTCCACAATCCTAGTGAAATTGTTATTCATTGACAGCCGTGATTTAGAATCCTCTATTACATCTACATATCTTAGAAACTACAAGGCATAAGGATAATTTATGCTGACTTTAACACAAGCTGTAGAAATTCTCCCAGAAGCTCCTGTAGAAGAGCCCAGCAATCTGTAGACAAATTGAAGCCTTCTGGAACGACCTCCAGCCTTGATTCAGAAGTCAGCTAAAATCCCAAAGAGATTCATGCCCCTACATCCAGCCGCCTTTGCTGTTAAAAATCACTTGCCTATTTTGAACTACTGTCCAGCTTCTGATTCCACGTCTAGAGACTGAACTCTAGTTTCTAACAGCAGCACAGGAGGAAGCAGTATGCAAGTTTTAGTACCATGAGGTGAATGAGTTACATCTGGGAGCCAGCAGGTAGCAAGGAGAGGTTCATGGCCAAGTGGAGAATCTCACAGGAGGTGGACCTAGCTTGTGCAAGGTTTCCTACTTCTCTGGCACTCCAGGAAATGTCAGGGACCAGGAGCATTATATGCAGGACAAACAAACAGCAGCAAGGGAGTTACAAGGCAGGTGGCACACGAGTGAGACAGATGTTCATGGAAATGGCATCTATCTCCTTTGTGTGGAAAATGGTCTACAAATGGAGACATGTCACAAGACATCATCTCCCGTCCCTGATGCTGCAGCTACTTCTGGTCCTTAAGCAAGCTCTGGTCAGTCAAAACTCCTGAGGGAGGGTGCTGCAGCCCAGGAGGCCAAGTTGAGCAGCTCAGAAGGTGAGTTCTGGTGAAGCTGCTGCAGTGCCAAAAGAGGAAACTGCAAGAAATGGGCATCAGAGATGATGTACAGGCAACCACCAGAATATTCTGAAAAGACTCTGCAGACACAGGAGCCTAAGACCTGTAAGGGCTGTAAGAGATAGATATGACTGAGGTAACAGTGGATCAGGAAGAAAATGTGAACTCCCAAGAATTCCATCCCCTGATGCTGATCACCTAGCAATCTGGTTCAGGGTCCTGGCAGGCAGGACATCTCAGGTCATCATAGTAGGACCAGGGCTAGAAAGAGGAATCGGTGAGCTGTGGGCATGGAGCTCTAAAGAGCTTACAGGATTCACTCCAGACTACTGAAAGGGCTGCACCTCCTCTGTCTATATCTACAAAACCAAACCTAAACCAAAACACGGCAACCAAAGAGGGATCACTAATGACTGGAAAGGGACAAGGAGGAAGATCCTCCTTCACACAAGTAGGAAGATCCAGAGAATCATAGGCAGTCAGTCTCACCTTTGGCCCTGAAGAGATCATGAGATACTTCCTCTTGGAGTCCATTCCCAAAGACATACATGATAAGGTGGCAAATCAGGAACAGTTAACACAGATTTGCCAACTAACTGACCAATCTGACTGCCAGGATAGCTATGTGGAAGAAGGGTGTAATACAACTCAACTTCACTGAAGCTTTTGACACCATTTACATCAGGATTCTTATTTGGAAACCAAGAAACCAATGGTTTGATGACTGCTAAAGAGGCTGACTACTAGATGGACCACTGGGATCAAAGACAGCATTAACCAATGGCTTGACAGCCAGTTATGGGAGAAGGTCAATAGCTACTGTGGCTAATATCATCCAGTATCTTCATCATTGACCTCCGCGATGACACAGAATGCACTCTCAGCAAACCTGCTGACAGTGCTATGTAGGGGGAGGGTGGAGGAGTTGGATAGATCCAACAGGTAGAGCCTTACTTCAGAGGGACCTGAGTAAAAAGCATTACAGAGCAAAAGCTAAAGATGGAGTGGACCATGATGGCCCATCTGTATTGAAAAAGGATAAAAGGCAATTCCAAACACTCAGAAGAGACACTGCAAGATATCCTATCCACCTGTTTTATGTAGACTCTGCTTCTTGTCACTCTGAAGACTATCCTTATGTTCTTGGTTTTCCTCAGTCTTAGCGTCCAAGCTAGTTTCAGGCCCTACAGTTCCAGCCTTTGTGTCCCCTGGAGCAATTGGCTGCACTGTGAAAAGAGATGAAAAAAAGTAAATCATATGCTGCAAAATAAATGACATAGGAACACTGCCTCAGTAACTAACTTTTTTTTTTTGGCAACACAAGAGTTTTGCACTCAGTCTTCCTGAATCCCTCATTTCTGCTTCTTTCCATTTCTCCTTAAGTATGCCTTTACAAAATATAGGATCATTTGGTATCTAGTCCTAATTGTTAAATTAGGTGAGTGAAAAATAAAATCAGCTGCTGAAAAAGAAAAGAAAAAAAGAAAAAAGGATTACCTCTATCTGAAGGTCTTTCTGAAGAAATGGTAGAAGAAGGTTTCCTTCTAAGTAAGGTAAGGCGTACAGTCTGTCCTGTGTTACGCAATGCCTCTACCACTTCTTGGTTGGTGTAATCCTGTATATTAATTCCATCAACCTAAACCAAGCAAATTACATTCTTAGGCTGTACCATACGCTGTAAGCAACATCCAAATTCTTTTGTGCAGAAATTACAGGGGTATTCACCCAAGACAGTAACATTTGCAAAACAATCTCACTAAATCAGTTACATTTCACTAATTAGATAATATTTTCAAAATGCAATTTAAAAGGAAACACAACAGTAATTTCTTGTCTTCACGGGGCAACCACAAAACAGAATTTACTAATCTGATAGAAGTGTGTGCTGATTTTCTCTACATTGTTTTTTGCTTACAAAGAACAGCTTGAGGTGTACTGTGGATGATGCTTCCCAGCAAGAGTAGTCAACCTAGAATTCAGTTCATTATCACTGCTAGTTTTCTCATGGATTTTTAACATGCCCTACACAAGCCTATACACGATAATCCACTCTGAACAGCCCAGTTCTTACATTAATTCAGATGTTTTAATTTACACCCAAAACACACTGTTCACCTCACTGTTAGATCATGCATCAACAGGGGCTTCTCCTGCAAAGCTGCAGATAAAAGCAAAGGTTGTATCAATTTTTACCCTCACAAATGAGAAGTTGACTTTGGAAGGTCTGGCATGGCACATAGTTTAAAAGTAATTTAAAATCATATCTCTATAAATATTATCTCTTAAAACAAAAAGGCTGTGTAATTCATTCCTACTTGCACTGGGAATGCAAAATTGGCTATTATTCAATTCACTGTTATTCAATAGGTTTTAATTATTCTACACAAAGCTTGAGTTTTTAAACCTAAATTGTCACAATTTACATTTTGATTGTATCCACACTACACTATGCAGTCATTAAGGACCATAAACAGCGTGCCATGTCTTGCAAAATCTTACCCATCTTCAAATCCCATTCAATTCAAATAGAAGCTAATGCTGCTCATCTTTACTTCAGGCCAAAAGCCAAGATTCTCCACTCTGAAACATTTTAATTCAAATGCTTGTCTCTTTCATAGTTAACTGCTATTTACTACTACTTTGAATATAAAATGATATTTTAACCACAGCAAGCCGAAGATCGTTTCTGTTACAAATCTACCTAAACAAATACAAACCACCAAATTATTTCCTCTGCAAAGCACAGAAGGTTTAATTAATTTAGAAAGTCTTTACTACGCTGTTCTTTTAACACCGACATGTGGAATGAAGTACTACTACAACAATATATAAACAGACTGTTGTACTTACAGCAACAATTTTGTCATAAATATGAATTTGGCCGTTGTGGTCAGCAGCGCTACCAGGAATTATATTTTTCACGAAAATTCCTGAAGGTTCTGTTGGCAGGGGGAGGGGAGGAAGAGAAACAAGTCATGACGTTAATCTAATTTGTTTCTTTTCTTATTGAGATCTTGAATTACAGCCTTTTTCACACACTTCTGTCCACAAAGTTAAGATTCTGTAAACCACCGACATTTGCATATTACCCCTTACTTGACACAGAACAACTGAAGATCTCTGATGGAAAAAACAGCACCGACACAACCACCTCTACACTGATCTCAACATTTTTTCCTTGAAATGGCTCACAAAGGGCCACCTCCTCCATGGATTCATCCCTGTGCTTACCCAGGCTTTAAACCACAATCACTTAAATCCACGCTGTGTTTGATTTCAATAGGACTACCTAAGCTAAAGGTAAAGTGTGTGTTTAAGCACTTCAATCAGGACTTCAATCACCTTACAGCTAAAGAATTTAGTACTTTAAATCTTAATGAAAAAGGATTTTTCTTTTAAAAAGAAAAGAGTAACACGGAAACCAGAAAAGCTGTACTTTGTCATGTTTGACGTTTGATTATTAATTCAAATTTCTAATTAGAACAAGGAAATAAAAACAAAAGGAAACAAACAAAACCCAGTAAAAACCCCAGTCACCAGCTGAAACAGTAACCCTTCCCTTCCACAGACTCTGAGATGCAGATCTTTAATTCTACTGAGTCTTAACACTTCATCCACCCTTTTCTGAACACTAACCTTCCTCAGACACCTGCCCAACATGGTCTGTCCAAAAACCCTCTGTTAGTGCTTCAGACCCACCTTTTCCCACTGCCTGACACATGCTCCTCCCCAATCCAGTTCCCAGTGCTCACTGCACTGGCCTGGGATTCCTGACCAGCAACACAAGAGAATCTCCTGGGAATGAAGAGGGCTGGAGAGCAACCCCAGCAGTGCCACATTGCCAGAGTCCCATGGAGAAGGGGAGGGGATAAAAAGCACTATCCCTTTGTGTAAAATCAGATACTCAGTTGAGTAAACTTTAAAGATATTAACATTTGTGGAACCAATATTTGAAAGATGAGTTAAAAGCTCTAATTTAAAGAGGATTTAGGAAAAAAACCAAACTGATTCCATGTCCCTATGTCCCAGCACAGGTATTTTAATCTGCTCCTGGAGTTTAGACACAGAAACAGGCACCTGCTAAAGACAAGTACATCATCCAGGGAAGATGGCATAGGCGTGGCACACAGCTAAGATACCTCCTGCCTGGCAGAGGGACAGACCAGTTAATGTGACAGATCATTTCCACCCTGACACCTACAACTCATTAACAAACAGAAGTTGCATGTTGAGCTGGTTCTTTTGTACATACTGAAGATGATATTCAAAAGTTAATGCAAACTGCGGACATCCCATACTCTGTTTCTGAAATTCTCCTCAAAATGCGCTATCGAAACTGTCTATATTCCACAGAGGCAAAGTAAGGAACAGCGTGGACAGGTGTTTCAGAATCCTCAGTTCTAGATTTTACTGAATCGTGTAGAACTCACCTATATCACTTGTGCCAGCATATCCAACAATTGTTATCCCCAGACTTTGCCCATTCTTTTTTATAAGTTCAACATCATAGGTCTCAAAGAAGTCAGTATTATCCTATAAATAAAGCACAAGACAGTAAAAAAACCCCACCTCGTTAATTCCCAGTATATTGCAGGTTAATTATGATCTTCAGAAATGAGCAGTGATTTTGGTTTTCCTATTTTAGGATGGATTGTATTTGCAGAAGAGAAGGAAATATACCTAAGGTTTGCTGAAAAGAAGGTGTCACCCAAAGCCATTAGTTGCTTTTTAAATTCTTTCCTAATACTTTCTCCACATACCTATCAGAGCTACAATATTTATATTTTACGGACAACAAAGGTTTGCTCGGGGGCCTTCTCCCTTTAGATTCCACTGCCACTTGCTAACAACAACCTTCCCAGTCAATCTCACAAGACAACAGAAACCCTGAATACCCTCAGAATTTCTTCTCTCCCTTTCATATGTTTGTCCTGATAAACAGTGTTATGAATCCATTTGCCTGAGCTCTTTATAGTGGACAGTTAAGAAGCACAAAAACCTGGCATAAATACACAGTGTTATCACATCACACACTTCTGTCAGAAAAAGTGGTGCTTATTGCTCCTTGTTAGCACCTGTTATGGAAGTGAGGGGAGCAGGAAAAGGATCTCAAAACAGAAACAGGTTTGATGCCTTGAAATGAAAGAAACCACATGCACGCACAGAAGGCACATCTCTACTACCAAAGCAGTTGCCTACTTAAATACAAATATAGGAGACCAGGACAACGCCTGACCTTGTTTGGTTTCATGCTAGATCTCAGACCACAAAAACGTTCCAAAAGTCAATCTTACACATATCAAACTTGTTACGCTGATGTTATCCTGTTCAGATTTGAACGCCACTGAACTGAAAAGAGCCCTAGAAGCCTCCAGATTTTCTAAGGCAACAGGAAGCCGAAGACTCATCAGTCCACAGTCAATGGAAATTATTTTTAAGACCTAACAGAGGAAGGGAGAGGATTCATTTGTAAAGGCTTTATTGTTGAACTGATGACTTCCTATAACAAACAAGACTTGAAAAGAGAAGTACATAACATGACCTGTTCTCCGAACTCTTTGCTTACTACAATTACCAAAACCCCATAAAAGCCACTAGCTAAGACTACAATATGATCTGACCTTACAATGGAGAAGGAAAAGGTCCCCATAAAGCTGGCCTCGGCATGTCTGTGCAGCTCTACCCTGACAAGTAAAAATCAAAACTGCAAGACAGAGTTCAAGCAGGACACACTAAAAACAACCAAGCACATAAATCTGGCATTGCAGGGGAAAATTTAAAATATATAAAGTTGTTTGTTTCAGTAATCGGATACAGCCCAATTAGATCAAAAAGAAGATGATCAGAGTAAGGTCTGTTAAAGTGATGAAATCAAGAGGGATAGTGTCACTGCCAACAGCAAAAAATGGACCAGGAAATAGGAAAACATTTCTTAAGAGAGTGAACAAAAAAGAAGTTTAATGAAATATTTGCCAAATCCCAGCTTCAGAAGGATCTACACTAAACACCGGACAAAGTTATGGCCGCACCTATTTCACTTCTCACTGGAAGAGGAATTGATGGACAGCTATCTCCTTTCTTATCACACCTCCCTCCACCAGCCAACTCATTACACTCATTAAATGCCTTCCAACTCTTCCTCTGTAAGACACTGATGGAGCTGAAGATAAGTTTTGATGCTCTGTCACTTATCTTTAGGAGAGGGAACCAAACAGTAAACAAGTCTATAGCAACATCTGAAACGGAGCTATGGCCTTGAGAGTCCTGCTGTTGTGAGAGTCAAAATCCCTTCACAGGCAGTGCTTCGGCACTACAGAAACTTTCTCTAAGTAATGTTACTGGTAGGATGCAAAACTTTAGAAGGGGAGTCTAGAAAAAACCAAAGTGCACAGTCCGAAACAAAGTCAGCACAAGCAGACTGGAGACATTGCTGTGGGTATCTTGGAGTGCAGGTAACAGGGCTGTTTTCTTGTGCCCATGCACAGACACAAGTAATGCTATTCAGTTATTCTCTACCACAGGAAATTGCAAGGAAATCAAATATTAATATAAAACTGAAAAAACTAAGCATATATTAAAAATGCCTTTCTGATGGTTTTCAAGAAAGAAAAGGAAAATATTTTCTATTCCACAGCTCACAGCTCTCAAAAGTAGTCACAAACCAGAGAGAAATCAGATAAGAAAAAGTTCAGACACAAACTGAAAGATGGACCATTAAAATAATCATTAAATTAGTAAATACATTTGGATTAGCCACTCTTCTTGAGTTCAGCAAATCTCTCTTAACACCAGAAATCTAAATACAAAGGCACTATTTAGTTCAGAAAACAATAGATGACATTCAGAAAGTATAGAAAACTGTAACGTGCATTTTTTCCCCTCTAAAGTGCATAGCGGGAATAAGAAGGACAGTGAAAAGACATGCAGAAGGAATAACATTTTAGGGAGGCTGCAGCACCTACAATGCTTGGGATCAATTAATGACAAACAGTCCTGCCTTTGAGGGGGGGGAAGAGAGAAAACTAGTGCTGCGTAAAGGAAACAAAACTAGGACCATGGTATTTTTTTCTAATACAGGCCTTGGAAAATATGAAACAGCCAGAAAAGAAGTGCTTCGTAACGCCGGTGGTTCTCTCAGAAAGCCTTTCTTCAGAGCACCAGACAAGCCCACTTTTAAGACTCCAACCTTATGCACAGAGATTATCGCCTCCCACCTCTCTGCCACTCATGTTTCCTACTACACCAATCCTGAGAAGAGGAGCTTGAGAAGGATCCCAAGTACTTCAGCGACAGCTTCAGCCACTGTGGTCTTCCAGAGGGGCGCAAGATACCAAACTAACAGCTGCCTCTGCAGTGACTATGTCCATAGGCCAGAAGGTGAGTTTGTAATGATATCACTGCTTGTCTGAACTTTAAAAATGGTGCTTCAAAAAAAAAAAAAGCTCTCTTCACTCATATTCAAGAAACTAAACAGGAAAGAAAAGGCTACTCAGATTCTACACCTAAATCTAAGCAGCGCAGCAGTGGCAGATGGTACACAAGCACAGCTTTGTTTATGTTTCGAGACCTACTGTACACTTAGTGTAGCATTTGTTGATTTTAATTACTCAAAACTGAAAAGAATGACTTCAAAAACAAGAGACTTTGATATGACCATGATAAGATTTGCTAAAACAAGTTTCAAAATTTTTAGATATATTTCCTATCACAGACAGTAGCGTAGACTATGAAAACATTACACTTATGTTCCATAGAAAGATGATTGTGCTGAATAATTCTGGCGTGGCCACAGCACTCTGGATTTCAGACTAGGGGAATTCACAGTCAAGTTTTAAATCCACTTACAAATGACTGACTAGCAAAAATGTAAAGAGCTAAGAAGGAGAACTAAAAGTACCACTTATCGATAACGTTTATGGTCCTGGTAATTAAATTACCCACTCTGAAATAAATTCTGTAAAGCTGGTCATTCTGATCCCAAGATTATAAGTATTAATAACATAGAGGAAAAAGGGAAAAATTTAGAAGGTAGAGCTGTAATAATGACCACTTAAATACATACATACTATGTCTGGAAACTCAAAAGAGGAGCAGCACTTAGGTCTCAGGAACACTCTGTTCTCCTCCTTTCTGATCACAAGCCACAAACGCAATTAAAAATGTCATAAGGAAACACCAGATACTTACACTTCCATTTTGAAAGGAAGGTAATGTGCTGACTGGCCAGCTCATGGGAGCTGGTGGAGTCTCCATAATTTCACTCTTTGGGTCTCTTGCAACGATCATCCGAACAGAATTCCCACAGTTCCTCAGCACTTGGGCAACTTGTTCGCTGGTCATTCCTTGCACATTGGTCCCTCCAATCTGTAAGATGTGATCTCCTGTCCGGAGCCTCCCATCCTTCAAACATAAATAAAATTGATAAAAATGTTTCCAGTCCATACATAAAATACGTTTTCCATTACAAAATTGAAACCGTGCGCAGGCATCTTCATGGCCAGAGAGCCAAAGCAAGAAATTGACCATGATGGCAACATATTAAATAATTGATGGAAGCGTTTTCACCATCATGCACTGTTTTTTCCACAGTTTTTAACAGTGGTAAATCAACATTTCCAAAGCAGAGTAAGATACACAAGCTGAGTAGCACCATTCCTAAGAGAGGGGTTACTGTCCTCATTTAGGAGACAACAGACAGCAATGAAGTTTTCTGATCTCGCAGGTTGTTACATATTTTGTTTCACAGAACACTCCTCTTTGGACAGGGGTTAGAATAAGAAGCACAGTGTTTTGATTTAGGACTTTTTAGAGTTTTCCCTAGTACTTTTCTATCAGCCTGGCAATTCTGTTCTCATATGACTAGCTCCAACTGGAGCGAGGAAATCCACTGAAGGTAACAAGACTCCACACAAACCATTTTTTACATGATAATTATGATTCATGACCTACATCATCATTTCTATTACAAGCAAGCATTCATAGGACCAAATCCTCAGCTGGTATCGATCAGCGCAGCTCCGCCGCCTTAGGAGCCTTGATTTATACAGCAATCAAAGCGGAGTTATTCCCAGAACTAACTCAAACTCATTTACAAACTCATCCAATTTTAACATGTACATGTGCTCGTTATTTCACATGTTCTTAATGATGTCTCGTTCAGCTGAGAATGATGTGGTGAATTCTTAACTTACATGCTTCAGTTGTAGCCAAAACACTTTATTCCTTACAGCAAACCAGGTGTTACACAATAATTAAAAAATGCTCATTTATACATGACAGGTTCAGAGGGAGGCAGTCAAGAAAAGCCAACATTTTCCAGTAAAGCTCTCTGAATCTCCAGTTCTTGTTTCCACCCTCTACTAGAGGAAGTAGTTTAGCCTCTCTCTTCTCTGTGTTACTGGATCTCATCTGCAGTGTTCCAGCCCTCAAATACTGTAATTTGCCATGACCAAATTCACATCAAAAATCCAAATCTGTTTTGCTATTGCACATGTTCCACCCTGAGATATAGCAACGCTTTGCACCGAGTCTTTAAAGATTAGCAATCAAAGGTTGCAAACTGTATCTGTGCAACTGGAAAAGATACCAGTAATTTCAAAAGGCTTTGCATCCATCCTGAGTGTCTCCTTGAACTGGTCAGACCACAAGGCAGGGATCAAAACCTATTAAAAACAGGACATCTTCAATCTATAAACTGGATCCTGCAACACAATTACTCCAGCAGGGCAGATTCTCTTTCCTGACAATTCATTTGGAGAGTTTGTTCCTACAGATGTTGCCAAATGTGCCAAAACAGAGGATATGCATATCCATTAGGACTATTTTTCCTCCCCCACACTGACCAAAGGTTGAAAATACCAAAAATACTGAAAATATTAGAAGGCCAGAGAACTTTTCAGAATTTCTGTGTGTTCGACAAGGTTATAAAAGCCAAAGTGTGTCTGAGAAACAACTTAATTCCTATCAGGTGCTGACTTTTTCCTCAATCATACCTTCAAAGTATTTATTTATAAAGTATGTGTTGGCATTCAGACTTTGATGCTATCAGCTTCCTTTTGTTTAAGTATATTAGTTTATTTTAAGACTGTCAAAACCAATTAATTATACTTTACAATCAAACAAGAAGTGACATAATATAACAAATTACCCGATCTGCTAATCCCCCAGGAACAATTGTTCTTACAACTACTCCGCTCGACTTTCCTCCTACAATTCCAAAGCCTAATCCTGAACCATCGTTAATCAGCTCAACGTCTTCAATGTGGCCCCAGTGAATCTGCAATTAATAAAAACAGGAGATTTTAATTTTGGTTGATCTTTAATGTTTCTCGCTTTCACGTGCACCAGGAACGACGAGAATTAATCAGAGCAATTCTCTCTCTCTACCCCATACTGGAGACGTGTTGGATTTTGTTCAGTCAGCTTCATTTCCTTGTAAATACGCAGTGGGATTTCTCATCTGTTTTTAAACACACATTTTGTCCTTTGCTTTCAGGATAACAGGATACTAGAAAAAAGCTTGACTAAGAAAAAGCAATTTCAAGATTTTCTTGCCAAAATGAAAACTATCCTTTTAATTTTTCATAAATCAAGAATACTGCAAACGATGGAGAAAAACAGAGGCAAGGAGCTTGTGCTGGCCTAGTTTTCACTCAGCGTTGCCCAAATTCCTATTTCTGTTATTTCACTTACACGCTCCAAACACCACCAGTACCCGCTGAATTAATAACACGGTACAATATTCTGCCATACTGAAGTGGAAGCATGTTTCTAAGCTACACTGTACTATGACCTTATGTTCTATGAGACAATCTGAAAATAACAAAGCTGTTAAGCAACCCAAACCCAGCCAATGTTTTTGTCAGATTAATATCTCATAGAAACCAAAATGGAACAAAGTAGGCAGATTTAAGTCTTCTGTGAATAAAGGATTTATTAGCATACTGAAAATCTCTGCCAAAGCCCGTTAAATATCACAAAAGAAGTTTAAAGACCCCCTGTAGAGATATATATTTGTATTTTATTTTGTTAGTCTGTTCAGCGCAGATCTTTCAATGAAAAGCAGTTAAAGTTTAATTCTTTAAAATTTTCAGTGCCATAAACAATATTGATTATCCACTAAAACCTTCAGATTTCACTAGCTCTGTAATAATCATGAGGGAAATAATTACTGACAATAAAGAAAAGCGCTGCTCTTAACCAGATTTTCATCAAAACCTACTAGCATAATAAATTAAGATTCCAATATTGCAAACCCTGGATTTAGGTGCATAGCTCAACCAAAATCAGTGAAGTCACCTGGACCACACGGTTTGAACACAGATGGAAGTTCAGCCCTGGCTTATTACATGTCCCCATGACAATCACTCCTTGTTCAAAAAAACAAAAGAGTTCACAATCAATGAAATTTGCAGATTAAAACAACCCTGATAAACAGGGATTGAGGTCCTCGAACAGATACTTTTTGCTGGTTTTCAACACAAAGACAAGGCTCTTCTAAGATGCAATCAGAGCATCTTTAATTGCCGAGCACAAGCGGGTTTCAGCTGGGTAAAACGCATCACCCAGCCTATGCTGAACAGACCCTGCTGCTAAGAATATGTTGATCTGCTAAAGCTTCTGCTATCCCATAACAACCCAGGATCTCTTTTATAACAACTTCATGCAGCTTTGCAGCAGAAGCCTTATACTGACTGCACAATCAGTCTAAATGAAATGTCATCGCATAGAAAATCTGATTAAAGAAAAAAAAGAAACCAATATGTAAAGCTTGCTAAGACAAACACTTATAACCACAAAAAAATACCCAGCATAGTTCAAAATTGGATTTGGACAGTATTGCAACAACTCACAATCTCAGGTGGATTTATATCACTTAATAAGACAGCCGAAGTTCTGCTGTTTCCTTGAACCGGCTCCCTAGCAACAACCAGATGTAGTGATCCTGTGGATTGCTGGAGGAGGGCAATAGCGTGCTGATGGGAAATGTTCTGATCCAATGGGGTGCAATTAATGGCCAGTATGTGGTCATTTTCCTTCAGTCTTTGATCCCTTAACAAAACATTAAAAGAAATTTCAAAACGCGGCGTAGTGACTTCACACCAGGCTGGTGTAATTTAAATAGCAACATGCAAAATGCACAGTTTCACAAGGTTAAATATTTATATATTTTAAAATTCTTCTTATTCGACTGTCTTCACCAACATGCAAACAACACACAAACTACGTAGTACGGAACCGCCCAGCCCTATTTTGTTCCAGCTTTATCATGGTACAGAAATTACCTCAATTCTTCCCTTAGCACTACGTGATGCTATCTCTCAGTACCCGCAACTCAGGCTATGATATTGTTTTAAACCATTATTTAATCTAAACATCAATGAGTTGCATATTTGTATTTCACTCAAAATTTACAGTATCAAGCTTCAGACCTCAAACTTTTTTCGACACACAGTTCAACTTATAGCATAAGAGAATATAAATTTCACAGTTAATTCCCCCTAGTGATGAATTTAGATTTGTGACAAGAGAGAAACCATCACTCATCTCCTTTGTTAAATATTCATTCTGAGCACGAGACCAAACTGTTACATAGACAGACGCTGCCTTCAAAGCTCTGTAGGAATCCAAAAAAAGTCTCCAGGAGATCTTGTCTCAGAAGCAAAATGGGAAGCATGCTGGGGAAATTTATAAACTCTGAAACAATACAACTGCACGTCTTAACTAACACATTTTAAACGTCTTTTTTATCATGCGACATTTAAGATGTTTCCCAGAAATCACTGTCTTCAAGCACTAACCACATTTTAGAGTCTCTCATCAAAGAAAGTGAGCAGCAGGTCATCAAATCCTAAAGTGAGATATTCATCCTCCTTTGACATCGGGATCAGTCCATCTGTCTCCACTTCGAAAGAGCCTAATATGCTTTTCTTTAAGTGTTCTCTGGTGTGTTCTCTGTGGGCCCATAGCCATTATCATTCCAACCTCTCCCCACCCTTTTTGTCATCCTGTGTTTGCACTTCCTGACATGTGTTATTTAAAAAGTGACACCAATGACTTGAAATCTAGACACATTTTCTTGAAACATAATTCCAAGCACTGCATTTGTCTCATGCCAACTCTTGTGGTTTCACAATCACATTTTATTTTTAAAGGATTGCTCTGTCTTTTGTTGTTGGGTGAAAACCCACAGACAATACAGGAAGAAACTGCCTGAGGCCTTGATTCTATGATGACATCTGTGTGGGGATCTGTCGGGAGGACTGGATCTAAATTTACACAGGAAACAAACAGTAAAACCAGCTATAAATAGGGTATTGTCATAGGCACATAAATAAAGAAATAAAAGGGGGGAAAAAAAAATCTTTCAGGGATACAATGCATAAAAAAATTCAAACAAAGGCTAATTCTTATTTTCCTTGTATTTTTTTCTGAGGTTTCTTTTGTTTTTTAATCAAGATTCTCTACAGTGAGTCATGATTTCTGGAAATTCCATTCATGAATGGCTCGGATATTTAAAACTCATCCGACAATCTGATTCTCAAAACATGAGGCCATTCAGTTGAAAAAGCCAGAATTCAAGATACCACCAACAAAACATCCCACCAGATAACCCAGACAAACAGCTCAGTCTGACAGAGTTTCAAGGTGGAAGTTGTGACTTTTCCCTTTATGGAAATACTGCAATTTTCCAACACAATTATGAAGATCTCACCTGTCAGCTATGCTTCCTGGCTGGACTTCCTTGACAAAGATACCAATTTCTCCCAAGCTGTGATTTTTAAGGGCAACCACACTAAATCCAAGACCTCCAATAGACGGCTTGTCAATCTTTATTGATTCTATTTGTCTCCCCTAATAAAACAGAAGAATTGATTTACTAATTTTTAATGCAATAGAACAAGCTAGTTTAAAATTCATAAACGCTGGGAGAATTATTCTCCTCCTAAGACCAAACAAAGGCAAAATAGTGAATATGTTATTTCTATGAAAGCTCCTCCATTTATTATTTTTAATATAGCAGAGTATTGGATGTGCAAGCACTCTGAGGTTCTGAAACCTCAGGGAATTTAGGAGCTGCTTTCACACTTCATTCACATTATGAGATGAATTCCAAACTGGATGAAAACGACGAACGAAGCGCAGTGTAGAGCAATATATTTGGGATTTCTGGAAATACTGCATAGCTAAATGAAATTACTTGTCTTTTGGCTCTCCTTATTTTTAATGCTGATTTTTAGGTGCATGTTCAACAGATTGCAGCTTTTAAATAAAGAAATTAATTTCTTTCCCCTTCCTGCAACTTCACACTTAATGCTAAAAAACAGGTTGCTTCTGCAACTGCCTGCTTTTGAGTTCTTATACGAGGTTTCTGGGGTTGTTTACTGAGAAATATCACTTAGAGTAAGTCCTGCTATCAGAGCTGTTTTATCCAAAATAACGCGCAGTCTTTACTACTAAATCTTTTATCTGACGAGTTAATGACACGCTAATGAGAAGAGTTATGTTCAAAAGATTACAGCTACATTAAGGTATTCAATTAGCAACAGTTACTTAATATATAGGCCTGACTAACCAATTAAATTAATGGTTCAAAGTAACACAGAACAATACGTTTGTGATATAAAGGCCAATCCTACATGGGTGGATGTCTGCAACTGTACGAACTCCATAAGCATCTGGTACCTGCTATGTCACGTGTTAATGGAATCAGCGTCTGCCTGGCAAAGTTAAGATATGCTGAATGAAGAGTTCAATAAAATAGTACATTCCAGTTCTTCTAATCATTTGCACTGTTCACATATTAACAAAGTTGGTACATTTCCAGTTGCAAATGTACTTGATAAAACAAGCCTCTTCATCAAAACAAGTTTCTGCAGAAAATGTTCATTTTCAATTAAGTGTCATCAAATACCAAAACTGTTTTCTGGCAACTGAAATTGCTTTTCTACGTTGGTGTGGATGGTGGAAAGTAAGACAAGAAAAATTGGCAAAGAAAGAAAACAACAAACAAAAAACCCCACCAAACCTGTTTCCATTGCTGACATTATCTTTCACAGGGAAAAGTTATCCTAAGCACTTCTACTCTCTTACTAGGAGGGACCACGCTCCCAGGTACACAACAAAACAGCAGGTTTGAAAAGGGACTCCAAAAGCCTGCAAGAAAAAGCATTCTATTGCAGGAAAAGAAGCGTGGTTCACTAAACGCGAGAGCCTTACCTTTGCCATCTGTTGGATGATGGTGTTAAACTCAGTAACTTCCAGGTTGGGGGTGAAGGTAGATGCTCTGGGTTCAGGGGAACTGCAAGGTGTACACGTGCTCCCAGCAGCCACTGATTTGTCAGCAAACACTAGCAGCCCTCTTTTGGTAAAATCAAAATCTACCAACCGGTCAGGAGGCATATAACTGAGCTGTTGAAAATGAACAAAGATGGAGAAAAACTGTTAAAACCAAAAGACTTCCACGTATATCAAGTTGTGTGAAGACTGCCAACGAAGCAAGTATACATATGCTCATATATATACTCAGATACACTCAACTGTACGAATGATAATACAATGTTCATACAAAAGCCATAAACCAGATACCGTATTGAGATAAAACTCTTTTTCAGAAGAAAGGTCCCTGACTTTGTCAGTCATGTTTCTACTTCACTCATTTTCTCCATTTCACAGAATCATTTTGGTTGGAGGAAATGTTCAAGATCATTGACTGTTCCCCCAGCACTGCCAGGGTCCCTAAACCATGTCCCTTCAGCACCACATCAGCACATCTTTTAAACCGCTCCAGGGATGAGGACTCAACCACTGCCCTGGGCAGCCTGGGCCAGGCCTAGACAACCCTCTCTGTAAAGAAATTTTTCCTAATATGCATCCTAAATCTCCCCTGGCACAACTGGAGGCCATTTTCTCTTGTCTCATGTTCCTTGAGAGAAAAGACAGCTCCCCACCTCGCCCCAACCTTGTGTCAGGGATTTGTCGAGAGCCAGAAGGTCTCCCCAGAGCCTCCTTTGCTCCAGGCTCAACCCCCCTAGGTCCCTCGGCTGCTCCTCAGCACATTGTGCTCCAGACCTGCTCCACACTCCAGCCCCTCAATGTTCTTCTTGGAGTGAGGGGCCCATTCTTTCACGCTTCTTCCCTGTCCGGGCCCATTATCCTCTTCTTACCCTGATATTCCAGAAACAGCACATGCAAAAGCACCAAACATTAAAGATATTTGAGCACTGCTGAAACTATCAGGCAAACCTAGACAATTTTGGCACGAGAATCTGTATTTTTAAAGTGCTACTCAGTCACTTAGGAGCCAAAGGCCTGGTCTGTATTACCTCCCCACTAGAGAGAGCCTAGACTACCATGGAAGATGCTGTCACTTCTAAAACTTGCAGTTTGACTTCTAGTCCTGGCAGATAATGAAGAAATGCAGAAATATTCCCAGTGTGACAGAATAAACTGAAAAAATCCCATCCTGCATGAAACTGCTTAAAAAGAACGTCAAGAAAACCTCAGTTTTCTAGATACCATAATTCTGAACATTCTGGATATAAAATCCATCATGCCACAGTCACAAAGTAAGAGATATTGGCATTTCTGTACGTTTTTAATAGCTTTCAGGCATGCACACAAGCTTTGAAAGGAAGGAACAGATGCAGCACCTATGTGAATGTGGAAAGGAAAACGAACAGCACAGCCACTACCGTGCCACCCAGACAGAAACATGTAATATATGGCAGCAAGGTGGCCTTGTTCCCCTGACACCCACCCCACTGTATCTGCAGGTGGGCAGGTGCAAGGAGAGCAGAGACAGGGATCGCTGCTGCTCAGGGCATGCCAAGTTAGCCCTTGATTTTAAGTTTGCATATCTGATGGTGAGGCCTGTTCACACAGGCGGGTCATTGATGCCCAGGTCTGCAAAATCAAAATGTCATGTGGCATTATAAACCAACCCAAGTTCCTTCCAGTGCTGAAGCCAAGTAATTTTAAAGCTACCGGGGGTACACCTCATCAGAGCCTGGCAAGTTTTCAGGAGCGGTTTTCTAGATTTTATTTCCCAAAGCAGCTTAACCATTCTTGTACAAGTCAGCAGG
>NW_010389118.1:179264-185277 GCF_000710305.1 Buceros rhinoceros silvestris
CAGCAGGAACTAAGTGATGACGTCTTTTAAGGAGAAAAGATGGTGCCAGTTAGCTGATAAACAGAATTTAGCTTCTCTGAAAAACAGAGGATCCCAGTTCCAATTGCCTTCAGAACTCAAAGTACTAGTGCTGATGTCTTCTGCAGATGCTTTTTTCCAACTGATGTAGTTCTCAACGCCAGTCTCTTCTGCATCCCCTTCAAAGCAACCCATCACCTGTCCACTCACTCATACCAAATTACAGCTTATTAATGAGAGCACCCTCATTAACACACTCCTACACACCCTGGTTTAAGTTCCAAGTTCACCATCATTATCACCACACCAACACCCGCAATTTCACACTCACTTGTTCCTTCAGTTGTTTGATGGATTGCTGGAGGGTCAGTATCTGGTTAAACAGAGGGCTCCTGAGCATGTTACGCAAAACCGTCAGGTTTTCATTATGTTGGGAATCCCTTTTCTCCCGCAGCTTTGCTTGCAGACGATCGAGGACCTGTAGCACCTGCTGTTTATCTGCACCACAAAGAGGTACATGTTAGGAAGAGAGCTTCACTTCTCACTGCTTCACAGAAGTAATCACTTCCACAGCACATACCTGCAGCAGGGTTTTCAGGCATGTTGAAGGCTATTTTTGGAATTACTCAGAATAACCTAGACAAGGTTTAAAAAAAAAAAATCAAATTAATAAATTATATATCCCAGCAGAATGTTACCAGATACACAGTCAATAAATGCAATAATAAAATTCTAAGCTAACCATAACAAATTTAAGAATAAAATACTATGACCCCCTGTTGTTTACCCCAAGTATTCAGCAAAGCTCTCAATACAGCTAGTGGCACTGCAGCCTCAGCACATCCAAAAATCTTTCCTTGTACTGTATGCTTTTCCTTCCATACACAGGAAGAATATGAACAACTCTTTCAAATGTGAGTAAAAATGGAAGGTATAAAACCAAACATTGGCCAAGAAAACTGAGACACAGCTATGTTCAACCAGTTTTATGTTGAATATGGACATCACAGTTGTGATCTTTTCAAATATACATACGGTTAAAATCTTCCCGTTACTTTACTTAGAAGATACTTTCCACTCAATTATTTTAGACAATATTCTTATCATGAGAGCTTGGCCCTGCTGCCTGGCAATGTATGTGAATCCTTGCACCTCTCTATCAAACAACGACCACTCCACCCAAGAGGCTGCACATAGCATCAAGGCCCAAAATTGGCCAAGTCAATCCCTATTCCAACGCTTTCCTAAGGGAAGTCAGTTCTAATCATGGCCCTGGTGCTGATCAGGTGAAAGAAGCCCGTTCTCTTCCCCTACATGAGCTTGCTTTTCTCTTTTCTACATACGTGACAAGATTTAAGGAGCAGAATACCCTTTATCATGCTCCTTTACGGTGCCAAATCGAGCAGGTCTCCAACTGGGGCTGAGGCCGAGATGGCACTATAAAAACAACAGCCCTGCAATTAGCAGTGATGATAAATTTGTACCCTTCCTTGCATGTTATTACATTGACGTGGAGCCTGTCACTCTGAAATCAGTTATACCAAAACATACATGAGAAACACGATTTCTTACGCTTAGTACAAGCTCCTCTGAAAGAAGTCAGCCATCTAAATAGCCCAATTTACATAATTTTAACTCTACCCAGTGTATAACTGTGTAAGTTCAGAATAACATATTTTGGATTATTTTGGAACAAAATAGCCATATGTAAATATTTTTTAAAAAGGTCTGTATTTCCTTTTCTAATCTTGCAATTTGAGATTAGAAAGGGTCACATGCATCTGAGTGTAATACCAGGGTAAGCACATCCCAGGGGCTCTCTCCCTGCAGGACCTATGATCCTTTCAGCTCTGCCTCTGACACTGTCTGTGCTCACGCTGAAAACATCATGAGTTCTGGGAGGACACTCTTATATTTAATGAAATATTAATCATGCAGGTGAATAGCTTCTCTTCTCCTGAAGAGTCAGATTAAGTTGATTTATCTACTAAAAAAAAAAAAGAAAAAGTGGAGGTGTGTCACAAGCCACGATTCCAGATTTATGCACCCTCTACTGTATCTGAGCAGCTCCGGCTCCTGCAGGAATTCCTGCATAACTCGGTGGGTTTGGGTGGTTTCCACCCAGGGCCAAGCAAAATGAGTCGCTCTGCAGGACTATTAACAGATTTAGGAGGTCATTTTAAATTAAATTCATAGCAAGAGTCGAAGCAGCAAAGCCATACAACCCCTGAAAGATTTTCAGGAATGCATCTGAACTTTTATATGTGCTGCAGCTTTATTTTCTTTTCCATTCGAAATAAAACACTTCTAAGAGCACATCAGCCTTTGATTCTGCGCTGAGATCCGATTCTGAAGAGCAGACGAAAACACCGTTTCCTTGTACACTCCTGAGTCTCCATTTAAACCAAAAGGACAAAACTTAACCTCCTTGACTAAAAATACTGCATGAATCTTAATAAAACAGGACAAAGATTATGGAAATGTGTTCTTTCTTCCCAATGTAACTTCTCCCCATTCACTTCCCTCCTCTGATTTTCTACCTCACATTGGCAGTTAAAAAGAGAAAAAACAAAAACCCCTAAAGCAAGCGAACCAACATCACAAAGGGATGTGAAATAGCTCCTGGGAGGAAAAGGGGCTTGAAACACCTTTGCAACAGCAGTGGTGTGAAGAAAAGATTAAATGCAGGCAAGATATCCAGCATGGCAGGAAATAATGACAACTTAACAGCACCATGCCCATCTACTAGCTGAAGCCAAGAGGCTGGTCCAGCTCTCCAGCCCTTTTTCATGCGTTTTGTTCTTCCCTCTCCATCTGCGCTTGCACTCATTCATCTGATCCCATAGTGAGCTGGAACAGGGAGCTAAACATGCAGAGAAAACCTTCACGGTTTGGTAAGATAGAGCTTTCTGCACAGTTAGCTCTCGGAATGCAGGAGGGGGCTGAGAAGTGCCAGGGAAGCAGGACCACTTGCAGCAGCACCAGCAGCAAGCAGGTGCAGCGCTGCCAAATTGGTCCACGACATAGCCTGCACCATTCAAAAAACAGCCTCCAAGTGCCACGCGGACAGCCATGGAATCACAGGATCAGACGGTTAGAAGAGACCTTCAAGATCATCGAGTCCCCCCATTCCCCCAGCACTGCCAGGTCCCCACTGACCCCTGTCCCTCAGTACCACCTGGACAAGGCTGGGAAACCCCTCCAGGGATGGGGACTCCACCACTGCCCTGGGCAGCCTGTTCCAGTGCTTCACAGCCCTCTCTGTAAAGAAATTCTTCCTGATAGCCAAGATGGAGCTTTTTTCCAATAGGTCTAACAGCAATTATGATAATGATTATGGATCCAACTGAAGCAGAAAAATGTAGGTAAGGATCTAGGCTCCATCTAGGCAAGAGTCCTCTGGACAAAGAGGTGCAAAAGCAGGAGAGAGAAAAAAAGATTTTAAAAGTTTCAGCTTCCTGCTCGAGTTGCTCCAAAGCGCTGCTCAGAGCCACTGCAGACCACGCCGCGCCTGCGGACGCCAGCGCAGACCTCAGGTACAGTTGAGGTTTACACAGCACTTTGGGATTCCTCGTGATCAAAGCCGGCCTCCCGCCAGCTTGCAATGGTTTTTAGTGGTATTTTTGTGTGTGTAGTATGCTAAAACCACCCTCAGTATTTCTTTGTTCTTCTTTCCTTCATAAAAAAGAGAGTGGGAGGGAAAAAACCCCACAAAACATGGTATATTTTAAACAGCTCCTTGCAGTGTGAGGGGATCCCTGAAAATATAAACTTATTGAAAGTTTTCAAGTCATACGTAATTGAGGACAGGTCTCACTTTTGGGCACCAGAGAAACACGTACACTACTGAGCTGCTCATGTTTGGGGGCCCAAACAGCTCATCCTTTTATTTCCAAACACCAATGCCAAGCCCGAGCAGGGTGTCAATGACAGTTGCTAAATTAAAAGGTCCATTCCTAGGTGATAATTTTGAAGAGTGACCCAAAACACTTTGGTTTGTCCTGTTCAAATCAGTTCACCCCCTCAACATTCAACATCCTTAGCTCTGTTCTCTGATTTCTACAGCCACTTTATCTTATTGGTAGACAAAACTGCAAACGTCAGTTCTAAATGTATGGCACAACTCCCAATATAACTGTAAAATCACTGAGAAAATAATGAATTTCAGAAAGTTTTGTGTTTGCTAACACCCGAAAAAAAACCCAGGCTCCAGCACAGCGTGCATCTCGGTGGTTCCTGTCTTCACTTTGGAGAGCTGAACTCAATGCATCATAGGGAGCAGGAAAGTCTCGTAAGGTTTTGTATGAAATCCTGCGACTTGGATCTTCTTCAAAAGCAGACTAAGAAAAAGAGGAATTCCCCCATGCTGATGCCAGTAGAGGTCATCAGAAAGAGCTGAAAGGTTTAAGTCTTCCATTGCCATCACTCCCCTCCAAACGCCTGCCACTTGCACAGAGACATGGGATGCTCAACCCTGGCACATGCCAGAGCCAGAGGGGAACGCGACGCTCCCATCAGTGGCCTTAACAAACACCTGCCCTCCACAAAGAGCTGCTGAAAGACAGAAACAGGGGGGTTCCTGCTGGGCTGTGAAGCAGGGCATGGGTTAGTCAGCAGAGATTCTTCTGCCCACTTCACTCACCTAACAACTACAACCGCTTCTGCCCATCGACTTGGCCTCCAGCAACCTGTGTCCTTCCTGCTAGCGTGATCTTAATCCTAAATTGTCCTAACACGGCATTAACTGTAACTTCGGATATTAAAAATTACATAGTTTACACTCCATCAAGCAACAACGCACACTGAAAAAACACTATTCCAACACACATTTTGCTGTCCCTCACATCATCTCAGTTTTCCATCTTGGTAACGTGAGTCCCTAAACACAAATACACCACTAATTTCTGGGGTAAAGCAAGTCAAAGCCTAATATGGTTAAATATTAAACAAAAAATACTCCATGGGGAAACTGAGCATGTCCTGTTGGTACAGATGATCAGTGACTACAAGATGAAGAAAGCAAAAGAAACCCCAACGCTTCTGTATCTGTGATTACCGGTCTCCACGCAGATTGAAAGGAGCCTTACTCACTCTCAAGGCATGCTAATTTTTTAACAAGCAGAACCTGAATTCCAGTGGCCTTCAGCCTCGAGGGAAGCCTAGTGGGTTCTCTGCTGTCTAGTAAAAGGGTGAGCTCACACTGAAGCTGCCCTCAACGGAGCAATAACATGGTCTCAGAAACCTATTGTCACAAAGCTCATGGAAAGGTTGTTTCTGAGTTCTAAATGCTGTCATGTTCTACTAAAATTAGCCGATAAATCCAAAAGTTACTATGATGACAGCGTACACAAGTAAGAAATCACTTCATAGAGAGAACAGAGTTGCCAGACCTGGAACCATGCTGGATTTCTAGGCTTCAAAAACGTACAAGGAACGCAGAAGAACTGCTTTCCTATTAATCACCTGTAAATAAAGTGAAAACCTGCTTTCTTAAGAATCTCTGAATTGAGAGGCACTGACAAAAAGTGTTGCAAACGGTGTTACTTCCCCAGCAGCTTCTCTCCTTGCCATAACAGCTTCTCCAAGCAATGGAAACTGTTTGTACAACAACACAACGCACAAAGACAACACCTGTGCCCCAAAGAGCCTTTGCCTGCTCTCCCCAGCCTTTATTGGGGTGACAGGGAGCCGCTGAGGCCCTTGGCGCATCCAAGGGCTTCAAGGTGGGAGTCTCTGTGCAAACGCAGGCTGGTGTCCCAGCCATGGAGGGGTTCACATCGAGATAGGGGTTAGGCACAGGCGAAGCGAGGAGATACAGGAAACATTTCTTCCGCGGATCTGTGCCACAAGCAAGCGCTAGTGCCGAGCCACCGCGCCTGAAAAAGGAATTAAGCTCCTCCAGAAGAGCCCTCACAAGCTGACTACCTGCCAGCACAGACACCGCCTCCCAAACACCACACTTGACAGCTCCCGGGGCGCCCAGGCCTCCCCTCTG
>NW_010389119.1:0-26524 GCF_000710305.1 Buceros rhinoceros silvestris
AGAAGAAGAGGGGGTGAGAATTTTTATATACATACGCGTACCTTCTGTACAAATATACACCCTAGTGCTTAACTCTGAACAGGACTAGGGAAAGCACAAATGGTTCCTTCTATTTTTAAGAGTTTTCAAAATGAGATGAAAGAATAAAGAGGATTTAATCTTCCCAGTTAACATCTCACCCAGTCTCTTCACCCCAGGGAAAAGAACAGGAAGGGTTTGAAGGGACTTGACATCCTTATACTCAGGGCAGTGTGGAGAGCTCCCATGCAGGCACCCTGGGTTCAGCCCAGCTTCCCCATGGAGGTGCACAGTGGGATTTGGACAGAGCCTGGTATGAGAAAGAGGAAGGTGCTGGAAGACTTCAAGCAGTGCTGCAGTCTATGGAAACATTGGGGGTCCACCAGTCTGCTGGCTGGTCCACAAGAGATCAAAATCCAGCATGTTCCCTGCCCCCTTTGGCTCCAAGGTGTGGTGTGGTTTCTCCCTCCTCACCATGGTGAGGTGATTTTAATCCATGTCTCGCCTTGGGCTGTCTGCCTGATCTCACCTCCAGCAAAAGCCTGTCCTGTCCACGCTGGGCGTGCAGACAGAGCTCAGGAAACGCTGTGGTTTTGATGCTGCTGCTCTCCAGTGAGTTCTAGCTGAACTTTGCAGACGCACCTGGTAGTGCAAATATAGTTAACCCAGGCTCTTGTCCTCTGCTGAGGTGAAAAGCACAGCAAGGCTGTGTCGCTTCACAAAATCTCAGGTTTGGAAAACGCTGAAGTTTCATACACACCTGAATAGCAACATGTTACAGCAGCAGTTTGGAAATGACGGGTGGGGTGCCTGCTGCCCTCCTGGGACACAGGACACAGCATGCCCTGTGGTGGCAGCTGGTTGGCAAGGCTGGCCGCAAGCTTGCCAGCAACGTGTCTGAAGGCAGCAGCACAAAACCCCTACGGAAGGGTCTGCACATGTGTCACAGAGCCGCAGCTTCTTGGCATTGTCCCCAAAACACTGAACGCGGCTTCATTCTCGAGGTGGAGCAGCTCATTAGAGCACTGTGGATGCGAATACCCACGGTGATAGATTTTACCTTTTGTTCTGCTTCTTCGGAGGTTTAACTTCAAGGATTTTCTCCAAAGCAAACACGCCCCACTAGCATTTGTTCACAGAGGTGCTTTCAGACATTTAATTCTCTTCCTGGGATATCACAGTATTCACCAAGCTCTTCACAGGTCTTTTTCAGCATCCCTTTTCCTCCCAACAACCATCATGTCAAACAGCTTGCAAATTTTCACTAGCTTGAAGTGCAGGGTAACCTTGTGAGCTGGCAGCTGCGCCACATTTTCAAGAACGCGGAGCAGCTGTGGTCATGATTCTCCCCACTTGCTCCTGCTTTGCCTTGCAGGTTAATTGCTTCTTCAGGCAAGCTGTTGCCCTGATGCCAGAAAGGCCAGATTTGGTGCACGCTGGGAGCTGTAGTCTTTCAGGAGATTTGTGCTTGTGAGAACACAAGGTTGTAGTTCAGCCTTTAAGGCTTACCCCTATTTGTATGTTAGATGCTTGTGTTTCGTTTCGCTAAATGGGTTTCTCTGTGGCAAGGATATAAATCTCTATATGTAGCTGTGCATACAGGAGTGTAATGAGTTTGAAATAACCTGAAAATGAACATGGCTGTTCTGTTCACAGAAGCTCTGCTGTTTCCAAAGATTAAAAAAACAACCACGTTACTTAATCACAGCAAAATGTGGAAGCTGAATTGATTTGGGATTTAAGGGTGTTAATGTTGTTTGGGGAAATGCCTAAAGAGAGTTCCATTAAAGATAAATAAAGAGGTCTGCTCTCTAGCTGGTGGCTTGGGAAATATATAAAGGTTTCAGGTCAGGTTTTTTGCTGCCTGCAGTCTTTGCTTTGGACAGTGCTCATAAGCAGCAGAAATGACCATCAGCGGTGTCTGAAGACGTGGTTACAAGGGCATGTTCCCCATCTCCATGCCAGGGGTTGGTGCTCCCCTCTGCGGTGCCGAGGCATGTGTTTTAACAGCTCCGGTTTTAACCCATGTGGATCAAATTGATGGGGCAGCCCCCCACAGAGGAATGTGTGAGGAGATGGAAACGGTACACATGGGCAGAAATAGGTTGTCAGGAAAGTGGGAATGTCTTAGATTGGCTTTGCTGCTAGAGAAAATACTCAAGGAACTGCACCCAGAGCTTATTTCTGATGGGAAAAAGGATCTATTTTAATGATGTATTTGATATGAAAGGGCACGGTGCTTCAGTGCGTAGCTCGCAATAAGAGGAAAGCAGATATGACAGCTGAGGCTTCTCGATGTTAGAAATAGGCCTTTCAGACTCTGAGACAAGAAAAACAAACACTGAAGGACAAATTTACAGCTAGAATAATAGACTGGTGGGTTTGGGGGGACATGCTTGAAACAAGCTTCTGTTGACAGCTTCTATATTTGTCTCACGGTGTCTACTTTTCATGCAACGTCCCCACCCCCACAAAATCCTCAGCTCTAGGTAGAGCTGGAGGTTTAACTAATTCCTCAAAGCACAGCTAAATTTTCTTGGGAATTATCTTCACGAGTGCGTATGCGGAGCAGGAGACAACTGCTCCAGTACAACTTGGGTTTGCCGTGGTAGGAAGAAGGGCTTTGTGAGATGCTTGGGGTGTTAAGGACCAGAATGAAAATACATAGAAAGTTGTTCCAAAAAGGTAGAAAATTATGTTTTGGTCACTGACAAAACCAGCCACCTTGTATTCAGAGAGGGAGTTACAGTAATGGGAAACCAGTTTCAGAATTGAGCTGGCTGTATCAGGACTGCGTTACCTATATTTATATATGGGAGGGCGAGGAAGGCATGTACTCTCTATGTGTGTATGGATCTGGAGCTGCTGGGTTACTCAGGCAGTTTGACAGTCAGGAACAGCCTGACATTTTGTGCCTTTGGGAGCTGCGTAGGACATGGAGAGCTGGACAAGCATCTGGTGGCAATGGAAGAGGAGAATTTCTTCCCCACTGCCCTTCCCTGCCAGGCACTCTTCCCTTCCACTGGTCCTCCCCAGACATATGACACGTTGCTCTGCGTTGCCATTAACCCCAGAAATTAATTGATGGTAGCTCTTCCCAGTACACTCGATATTCTATTTTCTTTAGTTGTGCTTCTCCTTCATTTTATCACACCGCATCCTGCGGACATCGTTAGCCCTCAAAGTCACTTAACCTTCCCTGGCTTAAAAGTGACCCATCTATATCTGAACACTCTTTTTTACACACTGGCCAGTCTTTCCATTTAACAGCTTTCTTAAATATATTAGAAGAAATTGTACCAGGATGGATTCCTTCCCCTAAGCTTTTAGGTTGCTTCTCCATTTATTTTCTCTCCAAGAATTGTCTATCTGTCTTTACTCGCCAAACCCTTAGTTTCAGGTTACTGACTTTCTAGACACTGCTCTTGAACTAAATGATTTCTCAATTTCTGCTAAGTGTTCTAAAATTAAATAGAATATCATCCAGTTTTCAAACATGCCAACAGATTCCTTGCACACTGTGGCCTTTTTAAGTAACGAAGAGTCTAATTTCCATATAACCACACAAAGAAACTGTGTCATTTCCTACAGCTTCAGAAAGTTGAAGGGGTAGAAAAACTACCGAGATGACTGCTGAATAAATGACTGTGCAAATAAAACAGCTCAAGCATGCGACACATTCAACTTTTGTATTCTTGAGGTATGCGATAGATTTCCATTTATATTTCTTTACTATCTGGGCCGACTGTAAGATTTTCAGTTACCCTTGCTCAGTTTTTGATTTTTTCTATGAAACACGGGCACAAGATTTTCAGAGAGCATTACTATATTTCTTCTCTTGCAAAGACTCACACATTTATTAAATCCAGATATTGTGAGACCTCTAATTAGTTCTCATTTTGGGGATTGGGGTTCAAATATTTCTTTTGAGCTGTTTCTTCTGCCTAACAGATAAATCAGAATACAACAGAAAAACTCTGAAAATGAAAAAACTCCTCCCTTGTTGGAGTTACTGAGGGTTTATTTTCCTTTCCTAGATATCTTGGAGACCTGAAGCCAGTGAGTCCACTGTTCTTCCAGTTTTCACCCTGACCGTTGTAACTCCGTTCCTCGGTAATGCAAGTACACCGTTTCTAAGAGAAGGGCTTACTGCAGTAGTGGCTATTTACAGCCAGGGGAACATATCTGGCTGCTTCCTCTTCCACACTCTCTGGTTTCCTATGACTCCAAGGAGTCTGTCCACAGTTTGTCAGCAAAGCAGAGACAGTGTTTGTGCATGGGCAGCCAAACTACTTAAGGTTCATTTTAGGCTTCCTCGTTTCTAGTATTACCCTTATGCTTGTGATGAGTTTATTGGACAAACCTGAACGTGATGCTGCAGCCTGTGGCAGGAGGGAGAAGCCCAGAAACTGCCCGAGACACCAGAGCCCTTTAAAAACACCACGCCTAGCAGCGAGCTGGGCACCCTGCGTTACCTTCCCAAGCAAAGGACTGTGTGTACAAGAAAACACTTTGCTTCGGCAGGATTTAAGTCGGGGTTTCGCCCTTACTGCGTATGCTGCTCCGTTTTCATGTTAAAGGTAACTTAGTGCAATGGGCTCTGCTTCCAGAACCGAGGGCAAGGAAATCTAGGCTGATGCTCAGTTTCTGGGTGGCACAACCAGCCCCAGAGGACACCTCACCCACATGGTGGAAAGCCTGACTATGCCCGAGGACAGGAAGTGTCAGTTGTAATCTTTATGGCAGAGTTTTCAGTGATGTCTTCCTTAAAACCAACCAAGGACGTAAGCTTTTTAAGATCAAGCTTAGATAAAGGAGCAATGCTTTAAAGGCTTGATGATGCAGCACTATTTAAGTATCCTTTTATGTCAGGGAAACCTGAAAATATCTTGTCTTTTAATAAAACCCTCTTTCTTATGTAACTCCCTCTCCAAAAATATACTTAAGCTTTCAATAACAGCATCCAAAAGCTAATAGAAAGCGAGTGCATCAGCTAATCTACTCTTGTGTTAGGTAATTTTATATATTGGCTTGCTAAATAATAAAGTAAAATAAATTACTTCCTATCAAATGTTTCCTGAATGCATTTCAGCCAGAGCTTATTGTTATTTATTCATCCGTTGGATTGCATCTCTAAAAGCCAAAGCTGTTTCGAGAGTGTATGTGACTGGAATAGTCTAAATGGAGAAGCCATGAATCAGGAATGAAGCCAGCAAGTCGTTAATTAAGGAGCTGTACAGTTTGCAGTCAGACTGTGTGTCACGAAAACCACCTGAAATCAGTTACTGGATTCTTCCAGTTGCAGAGGAGTCACCATTTCTGTGTCACCAGATTAGTGTGGCACTCGAAGCACAGGATCACCAACCACGGTGCTTTGGGCAGTAAACCGCCGTGGTGGACGTGCAGCTCTTCATACATGAGGTGTGGCTGCTGAGTGACCCAGCGTACGTGCAGGAGGCAGGATTCAATCTCATGTAATCCCGCCCCATCCCACCCCATCCCATCCCATCCCATCCCACCCCATCCCATGAGGCTGCACAGGGCTCAGGGGAGAGCTCCAGCGCAACATATCAGCTTTCTGTTTCTAGCTTGCCATGGTTTTATCTTCCTACAAGGTCCTCTGTGTTCTTTGCAGCCTATCCATGCTGCCGAGCCTGCATTTCTAGCCGCATCCCTCCGCGTGCGTCTGAATGGCCCCATTGCAGAAATAGCTGAGACAGAGATGGGGAAGCAAATGACAGCAGCTGTACTTTGATACTAAGAGCGTTTCAGATCCTCCAGGTCTTATTTCACGTTGTTACTGTTCCGGCCTCTCTCAAAAAGCCTTGTGTAATGCAGGCAAGAGAAACATGCCTGGCTGGCACAATGGGCTTTTTCTGTGTCACTTGTAACCCTTTTGACTGAACTAGCAAAGTGTGGCTCGTACCATTTCAATGGCGATAGAATTACGTATTTAAATTGTACTTTATCTTTAATCATCATTTGAAATATGTAAAATTATGTTACTTAGCCAATATGCATTTGCAAATGATGAAGTGGAAGATTCACTGGAGAACAACAGCTGCTCAAACAAATGAAAGACATTTTCTTCTCTTATTTACCTTGGAACAGTAAGTGTGGATACAGCATCTGGTCCTTCCTGCTTCTTACCCAGCTTCCAGCTGGAATGACTGAGAGTCGATGGGATCTACTGACCTTCCTCAAGGTTCCCAGTGATGCCACCCAAACCAGAACAAAGCGTCCTAGCTGGATGCCTTTCATGCTAATCCCTGAATCAATACAATTTCCAAGACCATTATTGGTCTTTCATGCGCTGCCAAAAGATTGTGTTCCAGCAGTTCTCTCATTCCCAGTGCTGTATATCCTTTGCAGCATCCTGCATTATAAATCAAAATCATTTCATTGCATAATGCACTCTCCTTGTGTAATAATCAGGAACGTGGGAAGCTATTTCTTCATATCTTCCCAAACAGAGACTGGAAAGCTCTGAGATAAAGAAGGATGGAAGATGAGGTTACAGCTAAAGTCCTTTTGAGTCCTCGAAGTTCAGAGGATGGTACCCTGACCTTACCTCCTGCAGCATTCCCGTCAGGAACAGCAAGGTTTCTTTGATTGCCTCACATACAGGCACCTGGATGGCAGCTTCCCATGGCTGAGATATTTATTTTGTGAAAAGGAACAATGACACGCTAAGACTTCAACATCTAAGGGGAAAGGAGCATGTTGCAAATCTTCAGCTGTTCACAGAATGGACAAATCCTCCACCGACGGCTCTGAACCTGCACCCTTGAGATGCTGGCAAAAGACCCATGGGAGGTGCAATCCCATCGTCTCCCGGGACATGGTGGAAAACAAAGTGCCTGTTATTGTAAGCGAGAACAAACTACGGGAGAGCAGCAGGCACCTTTGTCTTCTAATTAGCACAGAGGGCTAAAGCCCTTTAAAAGAGGGACTTTCCCACTGTGTGTTTGCATAGAGGGAGCTGATCTGATGAGGGCAGCTGAATGCCACGGTATAAATAATGAACTACACAATAAACACTGCGAGACTGGTTCAGCTGAGGGAGGAAAATAAACACAACAAAGAAATTCATCATGTTAGTTAGAAATCCCATGTCAAGACCCAGAGGTTTTTACCAACTTCCTCAAAGAGTCCAGATTGCAAACGTGATTCTGTAAATTAAAACGTGATTATGAAAAACCTCTTTGCACACTGAACTTTGCAATGTCTAGCATCCGCCCAAAGGGCAGGATGAGCACAGATCTCCTCTTCCAGCTGGATTCGCAGCGCCTAATGCAAGCCTGACCTTTTGCATATTCTTTCCCAGTGGCAGTGAAGAGTTACTGATCTCTCCTCTAGCAAGAAAAAGATTAACAAAACATTTATTTCAACCAGGATTGTATATTAGCCAGCCAGGGAACCTTGCGACGTCCAGGGAAAATGTTTCTGTAATAAACCACCGGAAGGGCTGTGAGTGCTGGCAGTGCTGCAGAGCTCTGGGCTCAGCGCCGCTCTCCTGGCTGCGCTCAGATGTTGCTATTGATCTAATCTCTGGCGAGATGATCGCAGGAGACACTACTTACATTATTTAGCTTGGATTTGGGGTTGAAGGGGATAATTCGTGTTGTTTTGGTTTCTTCTTTATTCTTCATTTCTGCTATCATTACTATAACACACCATTAACAAATTTCGGAGACAAACAGCTCTCATTTCTCATGACACATTATTAATCAAGAGTGGTGAAGATGCCGCATTCCTGATACACTCGAGCTGCATGAGCAACCCTAAACTTGCAAACTACCTGTGGCGTAATGCAGGGATTACCCACAGCAGCACAGGGCTGATGAGGGCACACAGGAACGTTTGTGGGGCAGTGCAAGCAGGGTCTCCCGCTTCCTACAAAGCTCCGAGCTGCACAGGAGCCAGCAGGGCTGCTTTATGCAGACACATAGAGAAGCCAGAGCCAGGGAGGGTATGAGGGATGCCAGCTCTCCGAGAGATTCATATCTGATGGGGTGGGGGGTGGGAAACACCCAGACAAATAAGATCTGATGTTATAATGCCCTGCTTTACACAGAGGTATGATACTGGCCGGCTGTTAGTCTGCACGTGGGTGCTTACCAGTCCTGAACTGGTCAGTCTTGGCACGCTGAACCCATTATTTGGGTCTGGTGCTCCTGCCCCTGCTGCTCTCCAGTCTAATTTACTCAGTCCAGGCACCTCAAGTTGCAATCCTAGCATCATTGATGTAGGGAATGAAGAGACCAGCTCACAATGGCTACTAGTTTTTATTTACTTTTCCAAACAAGCATTTCTCACTGGAACTCATCCTGGAAGCAAGAAAATCCACAAGGAGGTTTCCAGGAGCAAAGGATGAAGTCCAGGCTCCGAGGAAGACCCTTCTGGCCAGGTTACTGAGCCAGCGGGCAGCCCGGGCCCTGCTCCATGGCAATGGCAGGCTTCATCTTCTCACCTGCTTCCAGGTGAAAGAGGGATGGAGCACAAATAAGACGCACAACTGAGTTGCCACAGTGTAATGACTTATTGCACTTCATCTGTTGGCTATTTAGAGGGGTTTAATGTCATTAGGGGCGTACAGCACATAACAGGACTCTGGACGCAGCAGGGAATCTGCAATACAAGCTGTTCAGAGGGCACTCAGGGTACCCTGCCCTCCATGCTTGCTTCTTTGGCACTTATTTTCCCCTTTAACCGAAGTTAAAGTTGCTCAGGATGAAAATACCTGTGTGCATACCTGCGTGCATACCCGCACTGCCAGACGGCCGCCCCTGCACTTACCTACATCCAAAACGTCAAACTCATCTCCTGAGGTTGTCAGAAATAGTTAGGATTGTAGCCTGAGCTCTCGAGATTGCAAATGGTAATGCTGAACCATCCAAACAGGAGATGTCATCCTGTCACCATGAATGACAGATGATTATGGCTCCTTCTAGATGCCTGTAATTAATGTTACTTTTTAACTTTGACATGAACATCCAGTAGCCCAGTAAATGGGGAGAACCTTCCAAAGCTTTGGCTGTGTTTTCCTCTCCCTGCTTCTTTACCCTCCAGGTCTTTAAATAAATTAAAGAAATCCCCAGCTGTTCCCTATAAGACATCCCAGAAGCAAAGCTGAAATTCAGAGCCCCAGATAAATATCAGAGCGGAGGCTGAAGCCAGGGCTTGGGCACGCACCATCCTTCCCCGTCAGTGCTCAAACATTAACGATGTGGGGAACGGTGCCTCCGAGTCACATTGTTATCTGGAAAATCAGGACTGACTGCTACCAATCTCTGTTTGCCCTATGCCTCCTAATATCCTTTGCCATTTCTATCTTTCATCTCCTTTTTGCATCTATTTGTTAACATTTTTGCTCCTGACCTGTGGCAGTAGGTTTTGTTAGGGCAATACAATTTAATATGTGGTGGATGTGCTATGTCAGCAGTGGGCTCAGGCACCTGACGAGTGTGGTTAAGAATAATAACTCCCTGCTGAATATCCCGTATCGCTGTGTAACTACCTGACACCGAACATCAGTCAAAGAGGGATTAGACTTCCCTGGTAATAGATAAACAGCAAAATGAACAAGATCATCTGAGCTCTTCAAACAAAATCATGTATTTTTAGTCTGTGGATATTCAAACCAAGACTCAGCCAGAAAACAGGAAAAAGCAAAACAAAGATTATTGAAAGCTTATGTTTAAACAGTTTCAGCCCAAATATTTACTGATGACACAAAAAGAAACGCTCCTATGTTTTGCAATGAAGAGCGAGACCCTGTAATTGCATAGGAAGTCAGGCTTGGAGAATCAAACAAGAAAATAAACATGCCCCCTGCAGAATTCACTGTAAAGCCTTTACATCTATTTACATTCCCATTTCTCTTTAACCTACATTCCCCCTGACAGAGGGGCTGTTTTGGGTAATAATCCTTTTCATATGGGCCAAGTCTACAAGAAACTATTTGCAATCCATTTAAAATATGGATTTTGGAATCTACTGTAAATCCCTTTTGCTAAGATAAAAAAAGCACCTAGAAGAAATAACATGCTGTTTAATCTTTGGGCTCATCAAGTCCTGGAAGATTATTTTGACAGTTAATTTGATGTATTCAACTGAGCTTCCAGTCTATTCGGCTTGAAGAAAGCCATCATTTATGACTTGCTCTTGTGTAGGAGCATCCCAGATAGCTGCAGTGTCTTTTGAAGAAATATTTATGAGGGGAAAGGGCATGTAGTAATGTTTCCTCACTGTTCAAGCTCAGTCCTTCCAAAATCCTCGGTGCATCCTGTGCACCCTCCGCTGGCTCCTTGCCCCGGGGAAAGCAAAAAGTCTCTGCAAAGTGCCTTGGGTCTTCTCACAGCAGCCCAGCCGTGCCCATTGCAGTTCGTAGTGTAGAAATGGCTTTGTTCCTGTATGTCCTCCAAAAAAAAAAAAGCTGACCTCCCCCTGGGGACTTGCTGCAGCCATTGGCACACAGACACGTACAGCCACGGGATGTTGGTGCTGCAAACCAAGCGGAGCAGCATGCTGCTGCCCTGTGCTCAGGCACGGTCAACCTGGGCTCTGACGTTTCAGAAACAGTGAGAGGCTGTGGCCGTGCTAAGGACGATTTTGTAGAATTTCTTGCTGAAGGTTTGCACGTTTGGGTTTTGGGAGCGGAAAGGCAGCACCCTCTGGGCCCTGACAGCTCTGACCACAGGAGGAATGGCTCTAAGCTCCGGTGTGAGGAGGAGAGGTGGGAGCAGCAGGGCTAGGGACACGTCCTGGTCACCACATGTGGAGATGGCATCGGCCACTCCAAAACCTGTCTTCCTTCCCTGTGGGCATCTTTTCTAAGACGCATCTTTTCTAAAGGGAAGCTCATTGCAGTGCAAGATGCCAGGACTCTCTCGCAGAGCTGGGGATGGCTCCCAGCACTGAGCACTGCTGCAGTAACACTGCAAGTCAGAAAACAAGAGAGGCTTTTGTGTTACAAACAACAAGAAGTAGGTCAGATCCCACAAATGCAAACAGACAGGGAGGAAGGCGCTTGCGGTTCTTTACACTCGTCTTTAGGAACAGCTTCATAACAAGGACCAAGAGCCCTTGAAGGACTGCACCAGGGCATGAGTAGCTGGTCCCTGGTGGGTTGCTCGCAGCCGGACATTGCTTGCGACTGGCACGGTCTCCTTGCACAAGCAGGTTGCTCCAGAGCAGGGAGCCCACTGCCACGCTTGAGTGAAACTCCAAAAATAAACTGCATCGGACTGTGGGAGCTGAGGTCAGACCCTGCGCTTGCGTCAATGGAGCGCCCTGCTCAGAGTGATGCTCTGTGGAACAGCGCACTGAACACAGGGTTTGGGTCGTGCCTGGCATGGCTGTGGGGAGAAGGACAGGATGGCACAGCTCGGGCTGGTGACTGGAAGTCACCGTGTCACCCCGCTCCCTGTGACTGCAGGTTGAGCCTTGTTCATTTGCCACGTATGCCCCTGTAAGGCCTGTTCAGGACAAACTCGTCCCGTAGGCTCTGGGAGCAGACAGTGCTGCCCAGGCAAGCTAGAATCCGTGGGACGGGAGGACAATATCAGCTGTCTCCTGCAGCTCTGCTCTTTGCAGACCAGCCTCCATTTAATTTTCTCTCTTCACAGTGAAGGGAATGCAGAGAGAAGGGGGGACTGGGGGAAGCAGTCAGCAGCAGAACAGGGGTTGTTCTCCTAAAGCCCTGTCAAATGCTCTATCCCCCAACTGCATTTGAGTATTTTTGGCCCCCAACACAAATTTTTGTCTATGCGTGTTCTTGTCCTTTCCTTTCCAGTGCATGATTTAGAGGAAATAAGCCATCAATTTTCCTAGGCAAGGTTAAAACGGTAGCACCATTTAATTAAGCTGTTGTTTTAAACACACTCTGGTGTTTTACCAGCCTGTTGAAGACCTCAGAGCTGATAAATACTTGTCTGCAACCACTTTCTATATTCTGAGAGCACATTTGAATTACCACCCTCTATCCCTTCTGCAGCCAGACAGTTTACAAGCTCTCTACCACCACAGTGCAGAAAAACGACAGTACTTTTTGCCCTCCGGATGATGCCAGCCATTCACCTGGGAAGCAGGCTGAACAAAGAAGGCTCCTGGAGAGAAATAATTGAGGGCACCAAACAATTTACAGGACAGCATCCCACAGATTGTCTGTTCATCACAAAATAAACCCATAAATGGGCCAGATCTTCCGATACAAGGGACTGGCTTGGTTGTATTGCGTGAGGATAATAGACAGGAGCCAAGTAACTGCGTGTTAATCACATCCCCGAGATTCTTCTGTCTCAAAACCTCGAGGCCAAATGGGTTTTTTTGCCATACTTTGACCTTCCATTCCCAAATAACAGCAAAGCTTGAAGTACAGTCATCTGCAATTTGCAGAAACAGCTGCAAACATGGAGGCTCCCAGGAGCGTGCTTCACATGGGCTCGTTTTTCCTCCAAAGGCTGGAGCGTCACTCAGTTAAAGAGCTGGCACTAGGTACAGTGGCTCTTCAGCCTACCTGCAGCTTTCCTTGGTGTGAAATATCCCTTCTCCTCAAGCCCGGTTGCAAATCAGTAATTGCAGTGAGAGAAGGCAAAATTCATAAAGAGGAGGTGAGGCGGCTGTCTGCAGAGCCTGGCTGGGGTTGATCCATCAGTGAGGTCACCCTGCCTGGCAAAAACACGTCTGAGATGTGCTCCCAGACCACAGACGCTTGCTAGCTTTCAAGGATCACAGAGTGAACATCCAAGGAGGATCTGTGACTGCAAGTGCCCCAACAGTATCCAAGCGTCGGGGGCTTGGGAGCTCCTCTTGTGGCCTCCCTTAATTCCCGAGCTTATCCATCCATGCAGCAGGCACCTGGAAACTCTCACAGTGGGATTTTGCAGGGGGTGTGACAGGGGCAAACCCTTTGGTTTCACTGGGATTAAAGCAGGGATTTTCAGAGGCGAATGCAGGGCCTGGGGCAGAGCAGGGTTGCGTTTAACCATCACCGCTTACCTCCAGTTTGTGCCTGCATGAACAGGAAGGGCTGAGACCTACTCACCCCATGGCATGGGGGTTTGGAGGCTTTTTTTGGTCAACCTGAATCCACAATGCTCTGTAAAAGGCGTCAGATCCCAAGTCTGCCTGTGGCAGTAAAATTACACTCAGTTTTTACCAGTGTAACAGAGATCAGAGTCAGTCCTTTCATTTACTGGATGACTTAGAACTAGTTAACATGCCATGGCACTAACAGGCAACCAAGGGATGTTCTTTTGCCAGCTGATCCAGGTTGGTTTTGGTTTTGCATCGCCAGACTGTCACCAGGGCTGAGAATCCATCCAGTGGCATGTAATCTGCTGTAAATGACCTCATCTTCCCTCCCAGCATCAGCTGAGTGACCCAAAGTATTTCCAATCAGAGATTTAGCATATTCTTACCATAATGGAAGTACGTAGTACTAAAAAATAATTGCTTTTTTTCATCATTCTTTATGACTTAACTACAATTGCCAATACTTGTCAGCAGCTCGACTAATATAAAGGTACTTTAGCAAATGTGAGCTCATTTGCTGCAGTTGACTTGTTTTGGGCCTCATCTAAGCTCACTAAAACGTCTTTCTGCCATCTTGAGAATATTTTGGGTCTGATTTTGCTGGTACCAAGCACACCTGAAGTGAGGCAGTATGGTCAGGTGTGGAAAACTCCTGTGAATGTGCAGAGGCCAAAATCACACCTGAGATGATTCTGCTAATGCTCAAAGGATAACACCAGGAAAGCATTAAGCTTTTCCAGTTTAACCTTCGCTGCACATGTCCTTGGGAAGTACCAATTGGTTAATCACAGCAGCAGCAAGGAAAAAAATTACCCATTATAAATATTCACAATGCAACCCAGCGAATCCTGTCTAAACGAAGGAAAATAAATTAGGAGAGGATACACGCATGCTGATTAAAACTTAACCCACACTCCCCATGATGGGCTGACATTTGCCCGCTCTTCAGATACTGCAATCACACAGACAGCCCCTCTGGCTGCCGGTGACATTAAAGGATGAAACTCCCTTGATTTTAGGAGGAACAGGTACCATGGGACTGACGCTCCCCAGTGTTCAGCTCTGCGCGGGGAGAAGCCCTTTGCCGTGCAGCAGCAGCCCAGCATCCCCTGCCCCCTGCATCACCCCCAAGACAAGGTCTGGTGTCATCCTCACCATGGAAGGATGTGGCTATAGGAGCACAAAGCACTTCGCACCCATTACAAACCAGGAGACAGTCACAAGCCCATTCGCTTTGCTGTTTTCAAGCTTCCTCTGCGCATGCTGCTGAGCCCTGCCCAGGAAGGGTGCGAAGCCCAAATCCTGCCTGCACCAGGGCAAGGAAAATCCTGCAGGCAGGACCATGGCCATCAGCACCAGCAGGGCAGGCAAGGGCTCAGCATCGCTTTGCTGATACCAGAGCTCCAGAGAGCAGCACTGTCCAGGTAGCAGACTTGCTTCTGAATTTCATACCTGAGGAATCTCTTTAAATATTGATGATTCCCAGGCTTTAAAAAAAATCTGATTCTCCTTGAAATCACCCAGCCCCTTTGGCAGGTGCCTAAACCTTTTCCTTCTTATAATTAAAAGCAAACCTGTTGGCAATTGTATCACTAGACCCAAATTTGCTTCAAAGAGAGCAAAATAATAAAATGAGAGGAAAAGGAGTACCCTTTGCACTCCCTACCAAACCCTGAATAATTTTTCATTTACAATTATTTTCTGTGCAGCGCTCGAGAGTTCAGGTAGTAACATTAAAAATTCCCTGTGCCCTCAGCTTTCCCTAATTAAAATTGACAACCCTCATTTTGAGCCACAAACATAATTACCCAGTCGTCCTCGCCGACTTGATAGCTGAAGTTGTTTGTTGATAATTTATGAGCTTCGGAGAAGATGAATAACAAAGCCGAGGCTCTGAGAAACCTCTCAGTTCCTGCCTTTGAAGTCAGGAACACGCCAGCGGCAGATGAAGCTGCTCGGAGGCTGTGTGTATGGTCCTTTCTGGAGGCTGTGCCGTGCCTCTCGCCTGCGATGGTGACATCCATGGGACTTGTCCCTGTCCAAACGGTGGGAGAGATCAGTCCGAATTGCTTTTCTAAAGAGTTTGCAGAAACACTAGGGCAAATCCTCAGCCCCAGCTGCCTTGGGGCATGAAAACTGACCCAGGGGATAGCTTGGGGCACCCCAGAAAATTCCACCGGTGTGGGCATTTCAGTGTTTCCCTGTCTTATTTGAGAAGCCCCCTGCCATCACCCCAGGCCAGAAGCCCAGCTGAGCCTGGCTTGCTTTAATGGCCCCATGCAACCAGGACCAAGCTCGTTCTCAAGAAGGGTAGAATCTAATTTTTGGGATGTGAAACTCCAGCGCTTCTTCGAACAGAGCAGCTCTTTTCTCCAAGAAAAGCCTCTATCTTTCCTGTATTTACAGATGATGAGAACATGGGGTTGTTTTGTCTATCAGCCCTTGGACAGCCTGACCTACTGCAACTGCCAGGAATGCGGAGACTTGGAGGGGGGAAGAGAAAAATGGTGGAGAGACTGAAGCACAGAGAGAGGATTATTAGAAATGCATGTGTAAATGAAATAGCATGCTGAGAGCTAGGCAACATCACTGAGCAATGCAACGGGCAAACAGACAGAGCAAAGCTTTGCTATTCCCTTTAAGGTCAAAGCTTTCTAGAAATTCACAGCGAAAGCTATTCAAGCGCACTCTGTTCTCCCCTGGACTTCTCCAGACCAAAAGCTCTCGTGTATCTGCATCTTTAAAGAAGCTGTAACTCTCTCTCTGTAAAGGGCAAAAGAATCCAACATGAATGATTGGGTTCCTTCTGCTGTTTATAGGAAATTTGAAACTTTTCATTGAATACATGTAGCTGCTCATTGCTCCTCTCTGAACTGCAAATAGCATGCAGAGTGCCACTGCTAGAGAAGGAGCATTGCCTCTTCAGGAGTTATTCTCGCTGCTAAATTGCAGGGGTTAATAAATTAACACCTATCTGAGCAGCTAAAATTCCCCTCCCCAGCACTAGCCTAAGATGATCATGACAACGTTTGGTTGGATTCAGCCCAGACCAAAGTAGCATCATTTATCTTCTAAGCTCTGTCCAAGCTCAGGGGTCTGCTGCGTCCAATGTCAATAAACTCACTACTGCTACTGCAACAGAGGAGTTCGTCCCCAGCAGGGAAAATCATTGCATGTTTATTATTATTATAGTTCATCTGCAATCTCCCAAAAGAAATCAGGTGTGCTGAAAGAAAAAGGCAGAAAAGAGAAGTTGCAAAACTTTCAGGAGTCGAACAGGACACTCCTCTCTGTTCCAACTCAAATTACATTGCTCTGCTCTCAGTTTGGAGCTGAATAGGGGTTGGTGGGGTTTTTGGTTTCCCCCCAGATTTGTGGGATTCTTAATGAAAGGAGTCTCTCTCACTTGAGAGATTTGAAGAAAAATCAAAATGGCTCACTTTGGAAGTGTTAAAATAATGTTTTGACAGAAGAAGTTTTTCTGCGAGCAGCTTGGTGAGGCCAAGAACTCCTGAAACATTTGGATATTGGCAAATCTATTGGAAAAATTTCAGCTTAAAATGCAGCCTATCTGCTCCAGCCAATATGGGGGTTTTCCTCTGACTTCAGGTTGTTCCCAACCTCTGTTTCTCTCGGGCTGTTTTCCCTCAGTTTACTGTTAGTTCATCAATAACCTACATGAAAAATGACAAACTGCGAAAGAGTAATTAATATCTATCCTTTTCCTTCTGCATTAACAGAACGCTCCATCAACAGACCAGCTCTGCATGTTAAAATCTAGACGTGTGCCGTGATTACACCCATTTGTCACCAACCCAATGCCTGCTCAGAGAAGCAGCAGGGATGGTGCCAGTCCCCAGGGACCTAATCCTGAACCAAGGCAGGAATCTCAGCCCCTGGAGAAGACCATGGAAACGTAACAGTGAGATTAGGGGAGCTCAGCACCATCCTCAGTCTGGTCTGGATGAGTCAGGACTGGGATTTTCTCTGGAGGCTTGTGAAGAGGGTGGATCTGTGCAAGCGTCAGGGTATAGCTCGGTGCCTGACTTATCTGTGCTATTGATCCTGCGCAGGAGAAACTACTGAGATCTGTATCAGAGCCACAGAGGAGAGATTTTCTTCCTCAGCCAAAAACTAGGACAGGTAGAAGGTCACCACACATGGTGTGCTTTTCCCATCAGAGCAGGGGTGGTTCAAAGGGAGCCGCAGAGCTTTATGAAGCGAGCATGGAGGGGTCCTGGGAGAGCTTTGGGAAAGAGGGCTTTTCCTCCTGACCGCATGCCAGCACTGCATTAAAAAACACACAGGTTGTCGTGGGCACAGCTGCTGGCACCAGCTCACATCACAGGTTTGCCATCAGCACAAAACCCAGCTTTTAGGAACTTCTCATTAAAAACAACAATCTCAGGATTTCACCAGTCCGCATTAACAATCATGCTTCTCGGCTCCTACCACACATACGAACAAGAGAGCTCATGTCTAGATTGTGCTGCTACTCAAATGTATAACAGCACGTTTTTAAGAAAAACAAAATTCCTTGAACGTAAAGCACAGCGAGGGAAGTAGACAGCTGGGCTGCAGAAATTCCCACCAAGGCATTCCTTGCTCATGCTGTGGTCCAGGGAGCGACCACCCTGCTGCTCCTGCCACGCTGGGGACTGAACGACACTGCTCCCACCCTACCGCTCCAGCACACAGGACTTGAAATAATTATTCAGAGTTTTATCACTGGCACAGTTGTCAGAAATTGCTTTGATTTTCCATGCAGCCTGTACTGCATCTTAATTGTGCAAGATCCAAGCTACTGCTGTCCGCAGTCCTCGGGGGATTTAGTGAGGGGGTCTCGTGGAGAATGAGGCCGCTGCCGCTGCAGCAGGAGTGAAACCTCAGCATCTGTTGCTCATGGATGGAAATATGTGCTTTCGTGCTAATTAAAGACGTCTTCTATTTGTTGTGGATACTTGTCTGCTACTAATTTTAGACTGTTCTCTAGTCGGCTGTGGTTTACTTTATGTTCATGAGGTGGGAGAAAATGAACTTTTTTGTTTTGATCTAGTATTTACACTGTTCTTACCACTTAGGCAGAGCACCCTACAATCACCAATTACTTTGTTCTTTCCGCCCTCAGTGTGAAGTAGGAAATGCCCATCTCTGATGAAGAGTGGAGAACTGAGGCACTGGACAAACTCAGTGGTTCGCAGAGCCATGGGCAACGCCACAGGGAAGCCAGCACCAGAACCAAACTGCACGAGTTTGGTGGTGCAGTGACCCCGCCGCTCCTGCCTGGTGGCATCGCCCAGGTTCCCTGTGCTACTGACAGCACAAGGCCTTGTGAAGCACAAGTTTACAGCCGAATCACAGTTTACAGCCTCACACAACAAAATGAGCGATTTTCCATTGTTTTATCCACAGGGCTGTGAGCCCTGTTTTCACAACACAAGTCTTGGGTGACCAGTGAGTCAGTGCAGTGAGTGAAAACACCCCTCAACCCTTCTTGGGGCTCTGGATGGGAAAGGCTTAGAGAATTTTGGACAGATTCATCTCCTGCTTGGCCCTTCCCAGCTGGAACTTACTGGTGCTTCTTCCTGGACAAACCTGCTTGAACAACACATTCCCCTGAGGGGACATTGGGCAACCTTCTCCTGACTCATGGTGCGTAGGAGTGCCCCCAACAGCATCAATCACTCGTGCCCAAGAGAAACACCAATGACATATCTGGAAAATTCACCTACCACCGAGAAGCATCCTAGCCCTTTTGAGCTGGAAAGACCAGAACAGGTCTCCCAACCACAGACCACGTCATGGCGTATGCACAGCAGCCGCAGATCCAGAGCTCGGTGTTTTAACCCAGCTTGTTCTCATTGCTAATTGGCGATGATGAACCCACGTCTGCATTTCTAGCAGTCTTATTTCTGTCCCTCCAGGGAAACCAAGACTGCTGCAAGCAACCCTGCTCAGACCTCAGCTTGAGAAACCATCAGCGAACCAGAGCTTGCTGCCCAAAGCAGAGCAGCTCAAGCCCCAGAAGCTTGCTTAGAGCCTCAAGTTCATTGAACTGGCATCCCCCAAGGACACCAGCCTCAGTGACAACCTCCCCTGTTGCCCCTTGCAGCTCTGCAGTCTCCTCAAGGTTTGTGCTGGGGGAGAAAAGCCCCGCAGCACATTGGCACTCACATTCCACCAAGGGATAAGTGCAATGAACCAACACTGAGGATTTTGGACAACAGATAGCTGGCATGAAGAGGGGAAAAGAAAAAAAGCCCTAGAGCCACCCATCCTGTCCCCTCAGGACCCCATGCCACAGGGCAGCCAATCTACCCAAGTCCACACATCAGCACACTCCAAGTTGGGGATTTTACAAGTCAGGAAAAAAACAGAAAGTTGCTAAAACTGTTATAATCTCAGACATCCAGGATTCACATGGGTGGTTTTTTCACTGACAGGGAAATGACCTTCAAACTCCGATCTAGGGCCGGGAGATGTCTTGTAGGTCCCTCCTGTGGGGGACATGTTGTGGTCAGTCCAGTGCCAAGGACGGAGCTGGGGAGTGTGGAGATGAGAGCAATTTGGACCTGTTCCTTTGATATGGAGTTTTGCTGTGTGGTCACAGCTCTATCTTTTGGTAAACAAATAAAATCAGAGATGGTTTCCTTTACCCAGTGGGGTTTCTTGGGCTACGATTCGCTCCAGAGAAGATTTAAAAATGCAGGAGCTTAAATTTATAGACATAGCTATCAGAACGAAAAAAAAACCTTCATCCCTTAAATTAGCAACATCTTTGGCTGGTCAGAGCTGATAGGAAGCCACAGAAGACACTGTGCTGGCAGTGCCATTGTCTGTGTCCTTGTAACAACTAAAATACGACAACATACGTAATACAAATAAAACTGAACATAATATAATCTTCACGGTTATAATTTCCTTCCAGATCTACACAAGTTAGACTTTCTGTATAATTAAAATCTATAGATTGCCTTTGAACGCTTACCTTGCAATTCCGTGAGCTCTCATGAAAAACATGCTGTTCCCCACAACAAGATTTATTGCGCCTAGCACTCTATATTATAGCTGCTCTGCTAACCACAATAAACAAGATATGAAAAGCAATCACACAGATAATGCCATGGAGGAACAAGCACCAGCTTTGTCTTTAACCCTTTCACCTGCCTTCGTGCTGGAAACTCTGGTCAACCTTTCTGCAGCACCATCTGACCCTGGTGGATTAAGGATTTTCTTTCTGTAGCAATAGACTTGAGGCTTGGAGGTTTCTTCTCCCCCATTTCTAAAGAACTGGAGTTGTTGGGAGAGCTGAGTTTATCCCTGTCACTACCAAAGGGCACAGCCCATGGCTGGAGATAAAACAACTAAGAAGAGCCAAGCTAGCTGCTGTGGTGGGTGTAGTTAGCAGGAGTGATGGGGCAGAGCTGATGCTGGCCCCATGGGACTTGAGCTTTGCAGTGCTTCAAACAGCACTTGAAACTTCATCACTTCTGGATGTAAACCCCTTCCCAAAGGTTGGAGATAGCTCTCAAGCCGGGCTGGAACACCCCATCATTTCACTGGACTCAGTCTGTCTGCCCAGCAAGATGATGTCAGCTCAGGACACTAATTTCATTAGTAATGTTTTGCATCACAGATGTCTGGATTTGACCTCCGAGACTTAGCAACATTATTTAAAGGGTGAATTTCCATATGAGGTCAAGTGGAGATGTATAAGCTTAATCAAGTCACGGTTCAAATGAAATAGTCCTTCACTGCTGACATGCCTGAGGATATTTTCTCAAAACCCGCTTCACCCACCAATTTTTCTTCTCACCTTTAAATCTTCACCAGATCCAGAAAGAAACACTCCAGAGGTCAGACTAGCAACCAAAGACAAGACTAGCAATGATAAAAAAAAAATCTATTTCTTGCCATTCCCTTTCTTGCAATGCAAACAACGAGTCCTTGCACCTAATCAAATAAATAAAGCCCTGCTAAGTACAAGCACTCCAGAGGGCGAGGAAACAAGCAGTCACTTGTTTTCAGCCTTACGCACAGAAACCCTCGGCCGTTTCAGCCCAGAGGAAGCGGGAATTCACTCTCTATTACAGCATTTTCTGCCCCCAAGCTCAGCTAACCATTTACAGACAGGACAGAGAACGCAGAGGTGCTTTATTACTCCTTTGTATAAGGACAATTGATTTCCTTTCTTTCCTGCTCACTTTTTGCCAGTTTTAGGTCTGTCCGTGGACAGACCGAAGCCAGCACAGTCCTTGTCCACACAGACGTACCCCAGAATAATAAACTCCTTGTTAGCAATTCCAAAATCAGGCAAAGCGGGAGAAGGGGCAGCAAGCTCTTGGGTTTAAGACCAGACCAAATTGTTCTACCCAGGGTAGAAAAATCAAAACATGCTGGAAATAGATGTAAAAATAGACTGGGGTCTGCAGTCCAAACAATGTGTATATTTAGTAGTTGTGAATGGGAAAGAGCAGAACATTCCTGGAAACTGTTCAAAAAGCATCCAAGGAAGATTAAAAGATTTCCAAGCAGAGATTTTTAAGGCAGGTTGCTATGGATGCTGGGAAGAGTGTTGATCTCTGACCCTGATAACGAAGTATGCTCCCCAAAAGCCAGTTTTTCGAGGAACCATAAGGAGTTCTGGAAACCTCCAAGGAGTTTTGTACCCCGCACCCTGACATAACACAGGACCTTCAGCACTGATAACAAAAAACCCTGGGAGGGACGGGAGAAGTGACCTAACCCTTTCCTTGGGCTGTCAGTCAGGGAAAACCCTTCTGACAAACCTTATCCAGGCTGTTCTTCAGAGTTTCTCGAGATGGAGAAACTGTCCCGTCCACATCAAGGCAATCCTGTCCCTGGCCACACCTCTTCTAATGCCCAACACGCGCCCTGCTTGCTGTAGCTCAGCTCCGCTGTTCTCTGTCCCGTCCACCAGATTTAAAAAGCGACATTCATGTAAGTATATCAAAGAAACTTTTTCAGGATTGGGCTTTTCAAGTGCTGTACAGAGACAGCAGGAGACTGTAATCTTCTGTGAAAATGACACTAATAAGGATCATGAATTCCTTGCAAATTTTTCCCATGTCACACCTCTGAGGAAAATAAACCTTTGTAGCATCTGCTGCTTTACCAGCTCAGTCAGCAGGATCCACCTGCTAGAGACAGGACATGTAAGAAGAGGTGAAAAGCCTGTACTGCAACCAGGGAAAATTAGAAACTTGGGATATCCTACTTGAGGAGAGAGCCCAGATGTATTGGCATGAAAATGCCCTTCTATGGCAAACACTTGCATGAGTTGTTTTACCAGAGTTACTCTAAATACCCCAGAAAGCAGCTGATTTCTCCGAGTAGGCACAGAGGCAAAATCAAGTTCTGTTCTTGTAGCCGAAGGAATGAAAAATGAGCCACCGTAGGAAACGGCAGTGAAGTGAAGCCAATATTTGTAGAAGGCATGTGCCTATTTGACCAAAGTGCTCCCACAAGCATCTATCCAGGTCACAAAAGCAATGATCACTGTCACCAGGTATGGGGCTTTAGTCTATTTGTAATTTAATAGAAGAATTTCACAGAGATTTCTGCCTTATTGATTTTGCCTAATGGAACAAGCTTGTTTCCTGGGGGCACTCTGTATTCCAGCCTCTGCAAGACACAAACAGCAGGAGAGATCCTCCGCTCCTATTTGAGTAGACCGTCAGCATTTAATTAATCTGGGAGCTGCAGGGCAGATTCTTAGTGCAAGCAAAAAAAAAAAAAAGCTAAAGACAAAACATCAATTTACGCTCCGAATGCCCCAGTGCGTTATCATCGCAGTCTCAGAGCGATTAAACCAGAGGCTATGCGGCTGGGCTGCTAGTGGCGTGTGAACGCCTGTCAGATTTTCCCCCTTTAAGGCCTCTGCCAGATCCTTTTTGTCCTTTATAACATCAAATGCTTTCAGTAGGAGGTTCTCTTTGATGCTGTTTTTCTCTGATTCTCTGGGCATAGATAAATGAGGGTTTCCTTTATATTTGGAAGTCTAATGGAAGTACATGGCATTTCATTATCTGCAGTCACGCGCAGCACGATGGAGCTGGGCAGGTTCTCTGGGAGCATCCCATCACACACCAGTGGATCGTTCCTGATCACGTACATGTGCCATCCCCGAGTCCAGGTGCAGTCTGCATGGAGGATGGGCTGCAGAAGAGCCTGAAGCCTTTTTTTTGGCTTCGCACACGTTTTTCAGACAGTGACACCACAGACCAACTGGGTCACCTACAAAAACCATCCCCCATCTTCTTTTAGCAGCTTTGGGGCTATATTTAGAATACTAACATTTTAAAAAATGACTTTTTTTTCAGTTATAGGTTTCACTTCCTCTCAACTCTACACACTGTCAACCACTTTGCCACTCCATTCTCTCTCCTTCTCTTCCCTCTGTAAATACATCCCATACACGTGAACATCACTGGTAAACATCAACTGGTTTGATTCACTGTAGGCTGACTACTTAAAAACCAATTTTTAAAAGAAAATATTTTCTAAGCTGTAACAGCTTACACATGTCAGTGCAAAGGTAGTGCCTCCATAACCTGCCAGGAAACCACGCAGAAGATCAGGCCAACTCTTTGTAACTGCCCAGTAAGTTCAGGGAACTCCCTCCCAGGTGCACAGAGCTCTTAGCAAGCAGCATTGGCCAACAGAAGTGGATGGCAAAACCCTTGATGGACACCGTGCTGCCCGAATCCCCTCTTGTCTGTCAGTCTGAGCGCAGGGTATGTGGAAAAGAACAGGCAACCACCTTTGGAGAGGAAATCACCAAGAGGAGAGAAAAGCCCTATCACAATATGACTTCGGTTTTAATCTCCCAGACTTGACAGAGAACATATAAATTGAGGGCCACGTCTAGGAGACAAATGATTTTGCAGCCTGACGTGGCACGCTCCCCATTTAGGTGACAACAAGCCTTTTTCTGGCAGAAGATGCAGACCAGAATTTGACACTAGTAGTTGATTCACTGTGAAAAAACGGGTGTTGATTGACTTGGCTTCTTCCAAACACACTGCTACCCGGAGATTAAGGACCACATGGCAACTCCTGCGTGTTATGGGAGCATCTCTCAGCTGCCAAGCAACAAAGAAACAAAGTCACTGCCTTTGGTGTTTTCTAACTCATTTGTCCCTTTCTAGGCTTTCAGAATTGTGAGAATGGGAGGGGTTTTAGCCTTTTGTAAAATGTGAAAGCAAAATCTATCCCTACACCACTGAAGAGAGCTTAGAAGAGGGGTGTTTTGATATCTGCAAGCTCAGTTCTCCATTGTCTGGGACTTTATCATCACTATATGTTCCCTAACAAAGTCATCATGCTTCCTTGGCACTGGGAGAAATGGGACAAAATGAGGAAAACGTGTACAAGAAATACAAAAGTATAGTCTATGTAATTACAACAGTTCTTTGGTTCAAGACTGGGGTTTGTTTCCTTCCCATTTCAGCAAAAGCTTAATGGGACTGTAAGGTCTTGTGCTAAAACAATAGCTGGAATAGTGATTTAGATACAGTGAGAGAAACCACACTAAGGCCACCAGTTGTCAGTAAGAGTTCCTCCATGGGGGTTCAAGGATGGTTGAACAACTCCTGCAACGGTTTGTTCAAGGGGCACTTTTCTGCAGACAGAACACCCCGTGCCTGTGCCTAAGGGATCTTGGCCAAGAAGCAGCACACATCTTGGGCACCATGGGAGTATGAACCGTAAGCAACCAGATCTTTGTCTCCTCCCATTGACTTGGGATGGGGCACTTTGCTTTACACTCTGTATGATAAAGGCAGCGAGTACCAGCATCTTGCAGAGAATAACATGAAACAGCAAGGATTTCCCGGAGTACCCCAAAAACCCCTCCTGCTGTCCATCATCAGCACTGGTGGAATAAATAATGGTTGGAACAGAGCACTGGGTACCTGATCTTGAATTTTGACATTAAAAGTGGATGCACTGAGTGGCGCAGTCGTAGGAAGGTCCCCTAGCCCTTAGCAAATTCTTTGCCATCCATCTGCCTTCCCACGTGCTAAATCCTGGGGACGCCACTGGTGTGCAGATAACTGGGTGTTGGATTGCAGCCAGCCCTGCACAAGTAAAGGCACATTCAGGCCCAAGATGTTTTCTGGCATCAGTATCAAGCTCTCTTTCTAGCAACTAAAGATGCTTAAAGGGCATTATAATAGCTGCCTGAATTTCAGAGACACTCCCATTCCTGTTTGATTTCTTCGTGCAATAATGCGTGGTCAGATTCACACGAGGTTTGCAAAGGATCAAATCTGCTCTTTTCAGAGACAGCTGGGAATACCCCTGGAAAAATGTGAAAAACACAGCATGTGCTGGGACCGGTGCCTCTCCCTCATTATTCCATGTAAATACAAGCAATCTGACCCCTCCAAAGAAACTTTGCATTTCCCAGAAAATGACCATCTGTCAGGCAACAAGGGGCTCTCATTATTCAAATTAAGAATCTATTCCCTGCTGCCACTTGCACTCACATCTCGTTATAACAGAGTCTCCCAAACACCCCGTTCCCCTCGCACAGTGAGCTGAGATCACAACTTACCCCCGCCTTTCCCAGCAGCTATCACCCGTAGAGACCCAACTAAAGGATGCCGCAATTTGTGGGCCAAAAGAGCTCTGACGTGACATCCGGTGGAGTTATGCAAATCAGAATAGATACAAAAAGGGCCCCATAAACTGTAATCATGTAATAGTGACTTACAAGCACCTTATTACGAAATCTAAGTTTAGAGAGGTGTGGATGTGAGTGGTGGGGCCACACAGAGGTCCATCTGCAGGGTGGGGCTGGCAGGAGCTGTCCCTGCATGCTCTGTGGGCTGCTGCTGCTCCTCAGCCTTTCCAAATAACCTGCACCACGCTGGAGAAAAAGGAGGTGAAGCCACCCAAATATTGTACGTCATCATCCGACAACCAAAGCAACCCCTTATGTGCAATTGCAGAAACACAGGGGTGGAGGGAATTCAGCAAAGCCTCAACTCCCCTGCACAGCTCTGTGGCTTCCGTGAGCCTTTGCTGCTGAAGAGAGCTCTGAAATAATCAGCATGAAGAACTTGCAAGAAAACAAGTCAGAGCCTTGTTTTTTTTTTTCCTCCCCATCAGGCCAAAAGATTCATATCAAAAAAATCCTCAGCTTGACATGATTTGCTAAATGTCACTTGTCACAGGGCTGCACAGCTCAGGGAAACGTGAACGAGCAAGTGGAGCAGGGATCAGGCCACGATGCTAGCAGACCTCCGTGGCTTGGTGGCTCTGCCTCGGGCTCTCTGTGGGCAGCCCCCTCCCCTCCCTGGACCTCGATTCCCAGTCAGACAATATGGAAAAGCCCCATTTCTCATGGTCTGGGGAGAGGTCAGTAAATTAAAAGCCATCACTTCTCAAGGTACTTCAGTAACGTAAATAAGCGAGGCTGGTCTTAGAAATACCCCATTCC